>NW_027476516.1:0-200344 GCF_051020955.1 Megalopta genalis | reverse complement strand
TCATGTGTCTCGCATGAATTTGAAGCTAATTCAAGTGTTTCGAATGAATGCGAAGCTAAATCATGTGTTTTGTACGAATTCGAATCTGAATCATGTGTTTCGCCTGATTATGTAGCTAAATCACGTGTTTTGCTTGAATTAGAAGCTATAGCAGGTGTATCGCAAGAATTTGAAGTTAATTCATGTGTTCCGATTGAATTCGAAGCTAAATCATGTGATTCGCAATGAATTTGTAGCTGAATCATGTGTCTCGCAAGAATTTGAAGCTTATTCTTGGGTCTCGCAAGAATTTGAAGCTAATTCATGAGTTTCGAATGAATTCGATGCTAAATCATGTGTTTCGCATGAATTTGAAACTAAATCACGTGTTTTGCATGAATTTGAAGCTAAATCATGTGTATCGCAAGAAATTGAAGTTAATTCATGCGTTCCTATTGAATTCGAAGCTAAATTATGTGTTTCGCATGAATTTGAAGCTAAATCATGTGTATAGCAAGAATTTGAAGCTAATTCATGTGTCTCGCAAGAATTTGAAGCTACTTCGTGTGTTTCGAATTAATTCGAAGCTAAATCATATGATTAGAATGAATTCGAAGCTAAATCATGTGATTCGAATGAATTCGAAGCTAAATCATGTGTCTCGCAAGAATTTGAAGCTAATTCATGTGTTTCGAATGAATTCGGTGCTGAATTATGTGTTTCGCAGGAATTTGAAGCTAAATCACGTGTTTTGCATGAATTTGAAGTAAATCATGTGTCTCTCAAGAATTTGAAGATAATTCAAGAGTTTCGAATGAATTCGAAGCTAAATCATGTGTTTCGCATGAATTTGAAACTAAATCACGTGTTTTGCATGAATTTGAAGCTAAATCATGTGTATCGTAAGAAATTGAAGTTAATTCATGCGTTCCTATTGAATTCGAAGCTAAATTATGTGTTTCGCATGAATTTGAAGCTAAATCACGTGTTTTGCATGAATTTGAAGCTAAATCATGTGAATCGCATGAATTTGAAGCTAATTCACTTGTTTCGAATGATTTCGAAGCTAAATCACGTGATTCGAATGAATTCGATTCTAAATCATGTGTCTCGCAAGAATTTGAAGTTAATTCATGTGTTCCGATTGAATTCGAAGCTAAATCATGTGATTCGAATGAATTCGAAGCTAAATCATGTGTCACGCAAGAATTTGAAGCTAATTCATTTGTTTCGAATGAATTCGGTGCTGAATTATGTGTTTCGCAGGAATTTGAAGCTAAATCACGTGTTTTGCATGAATTTGAAGCTAAATCATGTGTCTCTTAAGAATTTGAAGATAATTCATGCGTTCCTATTGAATTCGAAGCTAAATTATGTGTTTCGCATGAATTTGAAACTAAATCACGTGTTTTGCATGAATTTGAAGCTAAATCATGTGAATCGCAAGAATTTGAAGCTAATTCACTTGTTTCGAATGATTTCGAAGCTAAATCACGTGATTCGAATGAATTCGATGCTAAATCATGTGTCTCGCAAGAATTTGAAGTTAATTCATGTGTTCCGATTGAATTCGAAGCTAAATCATGTGATTCGCATGAATTCGATGCTGAATCGTGTGTTTCGCATGAATTTGAAGCCAAATCACGTGTTTTGCATGAATTTGAAGCTAAATCATGTGTATCGCAAGAATTTGAAGCTAATTCATGTGTTCCGATTGAATTCGAAGCTAAATCATGTGATTCGCATGAATTTGTAGCTGAATCATGTGTCTCGCAAGAATTTGAGGCTTATTCTTGGGTCTCGCAAGAATTTGTAGATAATTCATGAGTTTCGAATGAATTCGAAGCTAAATCATGTGTTTCGCATGAATTTGAAGCTAAATCACGTGTTTTGTATGAATTTGAAGCTAAATCATGTGTATAGCAAGAATTTGAAGCTAATTCATGTCTTGCGATTGAATTCGAAGCTAAATGATGTGTTTCACATGAATTCAAATTGGATCATGTTTTTCGCATGAATTTGAAGGTAAATCACGTGTTTTGCACGTATTTGAAGCTAAATCATGTGTCTCGCAAGAATTTGAAGCTAATTCAAGTGTTTCGAGTGAATGCGAAGCTAAATCATGTGTTTTGTACGAATTCGAATCTGAATCATGTGTTTCGCCTGATTATGTAGCTAAATCACGTGTTTTGCTTGAATTAGAGGCTATATCAGGTGTATCGCAAGAATTTGAAGTTAATTCATGTGTTCCGATTGAATTCGAAGCTAAATCATGTGATTCGCATGAATTTGTAGCTGAATCGTGTGTCTCGCATAGAATTTGAATCTTATTCTTGGGTCTCGCAAGAATTTGAAGCTAATTCATGAGTTTCGAATGAATTCGATGATAAATCATGTGTTTTGTATGAATTTGAATCTGAATCATGTGTTTCGCATGAATTTGAAGCTAAATCACGTGTTTCGCATGAATTTGAAGCTAAATCATGTGTCTCGCAAGAATTTGAAGCTACTTCGTGTGTTTCGAATTAATTCGAAGCTAAATCATATGATTAGAATGAATTCGAAGGTAAATCATGTGTTTCGCATGAATTTGTAGCTGAATCATGTGTTTCGCAAGAATTTGAAGCTTATTCATGTGTCTCGCAAGTATTTGAAGCTAATTCATGTGTTTTGTATGAATTCGAAGCTAAATCATGTGATTCGAATGAATTCGAATCTAAATCATGTGTCTCGCAAGAATTTGTAGTTAACTCATGTGTTTCGAATGAATTCGATGCTGAATAATGTGTATCACATGAATTTGAAGCTAGATCACGTGATTTGCATGAATATGAAGCTGAATCATGTGTATCGCAAGAATTTGAAGCTAATTCATGTGTCCCGATTGAATTCGTAGCTAAATCACGTGTTTCGCATGAATTTCAAGCTAAATCGTGTGTTTCGCATGAATTTGAAGCTAAATCATGTGTCTCGCAAGAATTTGAAGCTAATTCATGTGTTTCGAATTAATTCGAAGCTAAATCATGTGATTCTAATGAATTCGAATCTAAATCATGTGTCTCGCAAGAATTTGAATCTAATACATGTGTTTCGAATTAATTCGAAGCTAAATCATGTGATTCGAATGAATTCGAAGCTGAATCATGTGTTTCGCATGAATTTGAAGCTATATCACGTGTTTCGCATGAATTTGAAGCTGAATGATGTGTCTCGCAAGAATTTGAAGCTAATTCATGTGTTTTGTACGAATTCGAATCTGAATCATGTGTTTCGCCTGATTATGTAGCTAAATCACGTGTTTTGCATGAATTTGAAGCTATATCAGGTGTATCGGAAGAATTTTAAGTTAATTCATGTGTTCCGATTGAATTCGAAGCTAAATCATGTGATTCGCATGAATTCGATGCTGAATCGTGTGTCTCGCAAGAATTTGATGCCTATTCATGGGTCTCGCAAGTATTTGAAGCTAATTCACTTGTTTCGAATGATTTCGAAACTAAATCACGTGATTCGAATTAATTCGATGCTAAATCATGTGTATCGCAAGAATATGAAGCTAATTCATGTGTTCCGATTGAATTCGAAGCTAAATCCATGTGTTTCGCATGAATTTCAAGCTAAATCATGTGATTACAATGAATTCGAATCTAAATCATGTGTCTCGCAAGAATTTGTAGTTAACTCATGTGTTTCGAATGAATTCGATGCTGAATCATGTGTTTCACATGAATTTGAAGCTAAATAACGGGTTTGCATGAATTCGAAGCTAAGTCATGGATATCGCAAGAATTTGAAGCTAATTCATGTGTTCCGATTGAATTCGAAGCTAAACCATGTGTTTTGCATGAATACGAAGCTGACTCATGTGTCTCGCAAGAATTTGAAGCTTATTCATGTGTCTCGGAAGTATTTGAAGCTAATTCATGTGTTTCGAATGAGTTCGAAGCTAAATCATGTGATTCGAATGAATTGGAAGCTAAATCATGTGTCTTGCAAGAATATGAAGCTTATTCATGTGTCTCGCAAGTATTTGAAGCTAATTCATGTGTTTCGCATGAATTTGAAGCTGAATGATGTGTCTCGCAAGAATTTGAAGCTAATTCAAGAGTTTCGAATGAATTCGAAGCTAAATCATGTGTTTTGTATGAATTCGAATCTGAATCATGCGTTTCGGATGAGTCGAAGCTAAATCATGTGATTCGCATGAATTTGTAGCTGAATCATGTGTCTCGCAAGAATTTGAAGCTTATTCTTGGGTCTCGCAAGAATTTGAAGCTAATTCATGAGTTTCGAATGAATTCGATGCTAAATCATGTGTTTTATATGAATTTGAATCTGAATCATGTGTTTCGCATGAATTTGAAGCTAAATCACGTGTTTCGCATGAATTTGAAGCTAAATCATGTGTCTCGCAAGAATTTGAAGCTTGCTTCGTGTGTTTCGAATTAATTCGAAGCTAAATCATATGATTAGAATGAATTCGAAGCTAAATCATGTGATTCGAATGAATTCGAAGCTAAATCATGTGTCTCGCAAGAATTTGAAGCTAATTCATGTGTTTCGAATGAATTCGGTGCTGAATTATGTGTGTTCGCAGGAATTTGAAGCTAAATCACGTGTTTTGCATGAATTTGAAGCTAAAATCATGTGTTCTCAAGAATTTGAAGATAATTCAAGAGTTTCGAATGAATTCGAAGCTAAATCATGTGTTTCGCATGAATTTGAAACTAAATCACGTGTTTTGCATGAATTTGAAGCTAAATCATGTGTATCGTAAGAAATTGAAGTTAATTCATGCGTTCCTATTGAATTCGAAGCTAAATTATGTGTTTCGCATGAATTTGAAGCTAAATCACGTGTTTTGCATGAATTTGAAGCTAAATCATGTGAATCGCATGAATTTGAAGCTAATGCACTTGTTTCGAATGATTTCGAAGCTAAATCACGTGATTCGAATGAATTCGATGCTAAATCATGTGTCTCGCAAGAATTTGAAGTTAATTCATGTGTTCCGATTGAATTCGAAGCGAATTCATGTGATTTGCATGAATTCGATGCTGAATCGTGTGTTTCGCATGAATTTGAAGCCAAATCACGTGTTTTGCATGAATTTGAAGCTAAATCATGTGTATCGCAAGAATTGAAGCTAATTCATGTGTCCCGATTGAATTCGTAGCTAAATCACGTGTTTCGCATGAATTTCAAGCTAAATCGTGTGTTTCGCATGAATTGAAGCTAAATCATGTGTCTCGCAAGAATTGAAGCTAATTCATGTGTTTCGAATTAATTCGAAGCTAAATCATGTGATTCTAATGAATTCGAATCTAAATCATGTGTCTCGCAAGAATTTGAATCTAATACATGTGTTTCGAATTAATTCGAAGCTAAATCATGTGATTCGAATGAATTCGAAGCTGAATCATGTGTTTCGCATGAATTTGAAGCTATATCACGTGTTTCGCATGAATTTGAAGCTGAATGATGTGTCTCGCAAGAATTTGAAGCTAATTCATGTGTTTTGTACGAATTCGAATCTGAATCATGTGTTTCGCCTGATTATGTAGCTAAATCACGTGTTTTGCATGAATTTGAAGCTATATCAGGTGTATCGGAAGAATTTTAAGTTAATTCATGTGTTCCGATTGAATTCGAAGCTAAATCATGTGATTCGCATGAATTCGATGCTGAATCGTGTGTCTCGCAAGAATTTGATGCCTATTCATGGGTCTCGCAAGTATTTGAAGCTAATTCACTTGTTTCGAATGATTTCGAAACTAAATCACGTGATTCGAATTAATTCGATGCTAAATCATGTGTATCGCAAGAATATGAAGCTAATTCATGTGTTCCGATTGAATTCGAAGCTAAATCATGTGTTTCGCATGAATTTCAAGCTAAATCATGTGATTACAATGAATTCGAATCTAAATCATGTGTCTCGCAAGAATTTGTAGTTAACTCATGTGTGTCGAATGAATTCGATGCTGAATCATGTGTTTCACATGAATTTGAAGCTAAATAACGGGTTTTGCATGAATTCGAAGCTAAGTCATGGATATCGCAAGAATTTGAAGCTAATTCATGTGTTCCGATTGAATTCGAAGCTAAACGATGTGTTTCGCATGAATACGAAGCTGACTCATGTGTCTCGCAAGAATTTGAAGCTTATTCATGTGTCTCGGAAGTATTTGAAGCTAATTCATGTGTTTCGAATGAATTCGATGCTGAATCATGTGTTTCACATGAATTTGAAGCTAAATAACGGGTTTTGCATGAATTCGAAGCTAAGTCATGGATATCGCAAGAATTTGAAGCTAATTCATGTGTTCCGATTGAATTCGAAGCTAAACCATGTGTTTTGCATGAATACGAAGCTGACTCATGTGTCTCGCAAGAATTTGAAGCTTATTCATGTGTCTCGGAAGTATTTGAAGCTAATTCATGTGTTTCGAATGAGTTCGAAGCTAAATCATGTGATTCGAATGAATTGGAAGCTAAATCATGTGTCTTGCAAGAATATGAAGCTTATTCATGTGTCTCGCAAGTATTTGAAGCTAATTCATGTGTTTCGCATGAATTTGAAGCTGATGATGTGTCTCGCAAGAATTTGAAGCTAATTCAAGAGTTTCGAATGAATTCGAAGCTAAATCATGTGTTTTGTATGAATTCGAATCTGAATCATGCGTTTCGGATGAGTCGAAGCTAAATCATGTGATTCGCATGAATTTGTAGCTGAATCATGTGTCTCGCAAGAATTTGAAGCTTATTCTTGGGTCTCGCAAGAATTTGAAGCTAATTCATGAGTTTCGAATGAATTCGATGCTAAATCATGTGTTTTATATGAATTTGAATCTGAATCATGTGTTTCGCATGAATTTGAAGCTAAATCACGTGTTTCGCATGAATTTGAAGCTAAATCATGTGTCTCGCAAGAATTTGAAGCTGCTTCGTGTGTTTCGAATTAATTCGAAGCTAAATCATATGATTAGAATGAATTCGAAGCTAAATCATGTGATTAGAATGAATTCGAAGCTAAATCATGTGTCTCGCAAGAATTTGAAGCTAATTCATGTGTTTCGAATGAATTCGGTGCTGAATTATGTGTTTCGCAGGAATTTGAAGCTAAATCACGTGTTTTGCATGAATTTGAAGCTAAATCATGTGTTCTCAAGAATTTGAAGATAATTCAAGAGTTTCGAATGAATTCGAAGCTAAATCATGTGTTTCGCATGAATTTGAAACTAAATCACGTGTTTTGCATGAATTTGAAGCTAAATCATGTGTATCGTAAGACATTGAAGTTAATTCATGCGTTCCTATTGAATTCGAAGCTAAATTATGTGTTTCGCATGAATTTGAAGCTAAATCACGTGTTTTGCATGAATTTGAAGCTAAATCATGTGAATCGCATGAATTTGAAGCTAATGCACTTGTTTCGAATGATTTCGAAGCTAAATCACGTGATTCGAATGAATTCGATGCTAAATCATGTGTCTCGCAAGAATTTGAAGTTAATTCATGTGTTCCGATTGAATTCGAAGCGAATTCATGTGATTTGCATGAATTCGATGCTGAATCGTGTGTTTCGCATGAATTTGAAGCCAAATCACGTGTTTTGCATGAATTTGAAGCTAAATCATGTGTATCGCAAGAATTTGAAGCTAATTCATGTGTCCCGATTGAATTCGAAGCTAAATTATGTGTTTCGCATGAATTTGAACTAAATCACGTGTTTTGCATGAATTTGATGCTAAATCATGTGAATCGCAAGAATTTGAAGCTAATTCACTTGTTTCGAATGATTTCGAAGCTAAATCACGTGATTCGAATGAATTCGATGCTAAATCATGTGTCTCGCAAGAATTTGAAGTTAATTCATGTGTTCCGATTGAATTCGAAGCTAAATCATGTGATTCGCATGAATTCGATGCTGAATCGTGTGTTTCGCATGAATTCGAAGCCAAATCACGTGTTTTGCATGAATTTGAAGCTAAATCATGTGTATCGCAAGAATTTGAAGCTAATTCATGTGTTCCGATTGAATTCGAAGCTAAATCATGTGATTCGCATGAATTTGTAGCTGAATCATGTGTCTCGCAAGAATTTGAGGCTTATTCTTGGGTCTCGCAAGAATTTGAAGCTAATTCATGAGTTTCGAATGAATTCGATGCTAAATCATGTGTTTTGTATGAATTTGAATATGAATCATGTGTTTCGCATGAATTTGAAGCTAAATCACGTGTTTCGCATGAATTTGAAGCTAAATCATGTGTCTCGCAAGAATTTGAAGCTACTTCGTGTGTTTCGAATTAATTCGAAGCTAAATCATATGGTTAGAATGAATTCGATGCTAAATCATGTGATTCGAATGAATTCGAAGCTAAATCATGTGTCTCGCAAGAATTTGTAGATAATACAAGAGTTTCGAATGAATTCGAAGCTAAATCATGTGTTTCGCATGAATTTGAAGCTAAATCATGTGTATCGCAAGAATTTGAAGCTAATTCATGTGTTCCGATTGAATTCGAAGCTAAATCATGTGATTCGCATGAATTTGTAGCTGAATCATGTGTCTCGCAAGAATTTGAGGCTTATTCTTGGGTCTCGCAAGAATTTGAAGCTAATTCATGAGTTTCGAATGAATTCGATGCTAAATCATGTGTTTTGTATGAATTTGAATATGAATCATGTGTTTCGCATGAATTTGAAGCTAAATCACGTGTTTCGCATGAATTTGAAGCTAAATCATGTGTCTCGCAAGAATTTGAAGCTACTTCGTGTGTTTCGAATTAATTCGAAGCTAAATCATATGGTTAGAATGAATTCGATGCTAAATCATGTGATTCGAATGAATTCGAAGCTAAATCATGTGTCTCGCAAGAATTTGTAGATAATTCAAGAGTTTCGAATGAATTCGAAGCCAAATCACGTGTTTTGCCTGAATTTGAAGCTAAATCATGTGTATCGCAAGAATTTGAAGCTAATTCATGTGTTCCGATTGAATTCGAAGCTAAATCATGTGATTCGCATGAATTTGTAGCTGAATCATGTGTCTCGCAAGAATTTGAGGCTTATTCTTGGGTCTCGCAAGAATTTGAAGCTAATTCATGAGTTTCGAATGAATTCGATGCTAAATCATGTGTTTTGTATGAATTTGAATATGAATCATGTGTTTCGCATGAATTTGAAGCTAAATCACGTGTTTCGCATGAATTTGAAGCTAAATCATGTGTCTCGCAAGAATTTGAAGCTACTTCGTGTGTTTCGAATTAATTCGAAGCTAAATCATATGGTTAGAATGAATTCGATGCTAAATCATGTGATTCGAATGAATTCGAAGCTAAATCATGTGTCTCGCAAGAATTTGTAGATAATTCAAGAGTTTCGAATGAATTCGAAGCTAAATCATGTGTTTCGCATGAATTTGAAGCTAAATCACGTGTTTTGTATGAATTTGAAGCTAAATCATGTGTATAGCAAGATTTTGAAGCTAATTCATGTCTTGCGATTGAATTCGAAGCTAAATGATGTGTTTCACATGAATTCAAATTGGATCATGTTTTTCGCATGAATTTGAAGGTAAATCACGTGTTTTGCACGTATTTGAAGCTAAATCATGTGTCTCGCAAGAATTTGAAGCTAATTCAAGTGTTTCGAGTGAATGCGAAGCTAAATCATGTGTTTTGTACGAATTCGAATCTGAATCATGTGTTTCGCCTGATTATGTAGCTAAATCACGTGTTTTGCTTGAATTAGAGGCTATATCAGGTGTATCGCAAGAATTTGAAGTTAATTCATGTGTTCCGATTGAATTCGAAGCTAAATCATGTGATTCGCATGAATTTGTAGCTGAATCGTGTGTCTCGCAAGAATTTGAAGCTTGTTCTTGGGTCTCGCAAGAATTTGAAGCTAATTCATGAGTTTCGAATGAATTCGATGCTAAATCATGTGTTTTGTATGAATTTGAATCTGAATCATGTGTTTCGCATGAATTTGAAGCTAAATCACGTGTTTCGCATGAATTTGAAGCTAAATCATGTGTCTCGCAAGAATTTGAAGCTACTTCGTGTGTTTCGAATTGATTTGAAGCTAAATCATGGGTTCCGCATGGATGTCAAGAAAAACTCGCTTGTTTCGCATGCAGTTGTAGCTAAATCATGTATATGACAAGTATTTGAAGCAAAACCATTTGTTTCGCATGGATTTGAAGCTAATCCTTCTACCAGGAATTGACTTGAAACTACATCATTTGTTTTGCATGGATTTGAAGATAACTCATTTGTTTCGCCTGCATTTGAATCTATATCACTTATATCGCAAGTATTTGATGCTAAATCATTTGATTCGCATGGATTTGAAGCTAAGCCCTCTACTTCGCATCGATTTGAATTAAATGATGTGTTTCCTTTGGATTTGAAGCTAAGTCGTTTGTTTCGCATGCAGTGAAGCTATATCACCTATATCCCAAGTGTTTGAAGCTCAATCATTTGTTTCGCATGGATTTGAAGCTAAACCTTCTACATCGCACTGATTTGAAGCTAAACCATTTGTTTCGCATGGATTTGAAGCTAAACCTTCTACTTCGCATTGATTTGCAGCTAAATCATGTGTTTCGCATGGATTTGAAGCTAACTCGTTTGATTAGTCTGCATTTGAAGCTATATCACTTATACCCCAAGTGTTTGAAGCTAAATCATTTGTTCCGCATGGGTTTGAAGCTAAACCTTCCACTTGGTATTGATTTGAAGCTAGATCGTGTGTTTCGCATGGATTTGAAGCTAACTCGTTCGTTGCG
The DNA here is from genome assembly GCF_051020955.1 of Megalopta genalis. Classification (NCBI taxonomy): domain Eukaryota; kingdom Metazoa; phylum Arthropoda; class Insecta; order Hymenoptera; family Halictidae; genus Megalopta; species Megalopta genalis. The sequence continues at coordinate 189,570 of NW_027476516.1, read as the reverse complement.
CATGCAGTTAAATCTAAATAACGTATATCACAAGTATATGAAGCTAAACCATTTGTTTCGCATGGATTTGAAGCTAAGCCTTCTTCATCGCATTAATTGGAAGCTGAATCACGTGTTTTGCATGGATTTGAAGCTAAACCTTCTACATCGCATTGATTTTCAGCTGAATCATGTGTTTCGCATGGATTTGAAGCAAACTCCTTCGTTTCGCCTGCATTTGAAACTATATCATTTATATCGCAAGTATTTAAAGCTAAATCATGTGTCTTGCTTGGATTTGTAGCTAAACCTTCTACATCGCATGGATTTGAAGCTAAACCTTCTACATCGCCTTGATTTGCAGCTAAATCATGTGTTTCGCATGGATTTGAAGCTAACTCGTTTGTTTCGCATGCAGTTGAAGCTAAATCATGTCTTCCACAAGTATTTGAAGATGAACCATTTGAATCGCATGTATTTGAACCTGAGCCTTCTACTTCGCACTGATTTGCAGCTAAATAATGTGTTTCGCATGGATTTGAAGCTAAACCTTCTACATCCCATGGATTTGAAGCTAAATCATGTGTTTGGCATGGATTTGAAGAAAAACCTGCTACATTGCATTGATTTGCAGCTGAATCATGTGTTTCGAATGGATTTGAAGCAAACTCTTTCGTTTCGCCTGCATTTGAAACTATATTCATTTATATCGCAAGTATTTGAAGCTAAATCATGTGTTTTGCTTGGATTTGTAGCTAAACCTTCTACATCGCATTGATTTGAAGCTAAATTATGTGTTTCGCTTGGATTTGAATGTAACTCATTTGTTTCGCATGCAGTTGAAGCTATAGCACCTATATCCCAAGTGTTTGGAGCTCAATCATTTGTTTCGCATGGATTTGAAGCTAAACCTTCTACATCGCATTGATTTGAAGCTAAATCATTTGTTTCGCATGGATTTGAAGCTAAACCTTCTACATCGCATTGATTTGAAGCTAAACCATTTGTTTCGCATGGATTTGAAGCTAACTCGTTCGTTGCGCATGCAGTTAAATCTAAATAACGTATATCACAAGTATTTGAAGCTAAACCATTTGTTTCGCATGGATTTGAAGCTAAGCCTTCTACATCGCATTAATTGGAAGCTAAATCAAGTGTTTTGCATCGATTTGATGCTAAACCGTCTACATCGCATTGATTTGAAGCTAAATCATGTGTTTCGCATGGATTTGAAGCTAACTCGTTTGTTTCGTCTGTATTTGAAGCTATATCACTTATATCGCGAGTATCTGATGTTAAATCAGTTGTGTCGCATGGATTTGAAGCTAACTCGTTTGTTTCGCCTGCATTTAAAGCTACTTCATTTATATCGCAAATAGTTGAAGCAAAATGATTTGATTCGCATGGATTTGAAGCTATGCCTTCTACGTCGCATTGATTTGCATCTAAATCATGTGTGTCGCATGGATTTGAAACTAATTCGTTCGTCTCGCCTGCATATGAAGCTATATCATTTATATCGCAAGCATTTGAAGCTAAATCTTCCGTTCCGCCATGGATTTGAAGATAAGACTTCGACTTCGCATTGACTTGAAGCTAAATCTTATGTATCGCATTGATTTGATGCTAATTCTTCTACTTCGCATTGTTTTGAAGCTAAATCATGTGTATCGCTTTGTTTTGAAGCTAATTCGTTTGTTTCGCATGGAGTTGAATATAAATCATGTTTATCACAAGTATCTGAAGTTAAACCATTTGTTCGCATGAATTTGAAGCTAAATCTTATGTATCGCATTGATTTGAAGCTAAGCCTTCTACTTCGCATTGATTTGAAACTAAATCATGTGTTTCGCTTGGATTTGAAGCTAACACGTTTGTTTCACATGCAGTTCAAACGAAATCATGTTTATCACAAGTATTTGAAGCTAAACAATTTGTTTCGCACTGATTTGGAGCTAAGCCTTCTACTTCGCATCGATTTGAAATTAAATGATGTGTTTCCTTTGGATTTGAAGCTAACTCGTTTGTTTCGTATGCAGTTGAAGCTAAATCATGTATATCACCAGTATTTGAAGCTAAACATTTGATTCGCATGAATTTGAAGCTAAGCCTTCTAGTTCGCATTGATTTGAAGCTAAATCTTGTGTGTCGCATGGATTTGAAGCTAACTCGTTTGTTTCGCCAACATTTGAAACTATATCACTCATATTCGCAACTATTTGATGCTCAGTCATTCGTTTCGCATGGATTTGAAGCTAAGCCTTCTAATTCGCTTTGATTTGAAGCTAAATCATGTGTTTCCCATGGATTTGAAGCTAACTCGTTTGTTTCGCATGCAGTGAAGCTAAATAATGTATATCACCAGTATTTGAAGCTAAAACATTTGATTCGAATGAATTTGAAGCTAAGCCTTCTAGTTCGCATTGATTTGAAGCTAAATCATGTGTGTCGCATGGATTTGAAGCTAACTCATTTGTTTCGCCACCATTTGAAACTATATCACTCATATTCGCAACTATTTGAAGCTCAGTCATTCGATCCGCACTGATTTGAAGCTAAGCATTCTACTTCGCATCGATTTGAAATTAAATGATGTGTTTCCTTTGGATTTGAAGCTAACTCGTTTGTTTCGCATGCAATGAAGCTAAATAATGTATATCACCAGTATTTGAAGCTAAAACATTTGATTCGCATGAATTTGAAGCTAAGCCTTCTAGTTCGCATTGATTTGAAGCTAAATCATGTGTGTCGCATGGATTTGAAGCTAACTCGTTTGTTTGGCCTCCATCTGAAACTATATCACTCATATTCGCAACTATTTGAAGCTCAGTCATTCGTTTCGCATGGATTTGAAGCTAAGCCTTCTAATTCGCTTTGATTTGAAGCTAAATCATGTGTTTCGCATGGATTTGAAGCTAACTCGTTTGTTTTGCCTGCAGTTGAAGCTAAATCATGTATATCACCAGTATTTGAAGCTAAAACATATGATTCGCATGAATTTGAAGCTAACTCGTTTCTTTCGCATGCAGTTGAAGCTAAATCATGTCTTCCACAAGTATTTGAAGATGAACCATTTGAATCGCATGTATTTGAACCTGAGCCTTCTACTTCGCACTGATTTGCAGCTAAATAATGTGTTTCGCATGGATTTGAAGCTAAACCTTCTACATCCCATGGATTTGAAGCTAAATCATGTGTTTGGCATGGATTTGAAGAAAAACCTTCTACATCGCATTGATTTGCAGCTGAATCATGTGTTTCGCATGGATTTGAAGCAAACTCTTTCGTTTCGCCTGCATTTGAAACTATATCATTTATATCGCAAGTATTTGAAGCTAAATCATGTGTTTTGCTTGGATTTGTAGCTAAACCTTCTACATCGCATTGATTTGAAGCTAAATTATGTGTTTCGCTTGGATTTGAATGTAACTCATTTGTTTCGCATGCAGTTGAAGCTATAGCACCTATATCCCAAGTGTTTGGAGCTCAATCATTTGTTTCGCATGGATTTGAAGCTAAACCTTCTACATCGCATTGATTTGAAGCTAAATCATTTGTTTCGCATGGATTTGAAGCTAAACCTTCTACATCGCATTGATTTGAAGCTAAACCATTTGTTTCGCATGGATTTGAAGCTAACTCGTTCGTTGCGCATGCAGTTAAATCTAAATAACATATATCACAAGTATTTGAAGCTAAACCATTTGTTTCGCATGGATTTGAAGCTAAGCCTTCTACATCGCATTAATTGGAAGCTAAATCAAGTGTTTTGCATCGATTTGATGCTAAACCGTCTACATCGCATTGATTTGAAGCTAAATCATGTGTTTCGCATGGATTTGAAGCTAACTCGTTTGTTTCGTCTGTATTTGAAGCTATATCACTTATATCGCGAGTATCTGATGTTAAATCAGTTGTGTCGCATGGATTTGAAGCTAACTCGTTTGTTTCGCCTGCATTTAAAGCTACTTCATTTATATCGCAAATAGTTGAAGCAAAATGATTTGATTCGCATGGATTTGAAGCTATGCCTTCTACGTCGCATTGATTTGCATCTAAATCATGTGTGTCGAATGGATTTGAAACTAATTCGTTCGTTTCGCCTGCATATGAAGCTATATCATTTATATCGCAAGCATTTGAAGCTAAATCTTCCGTTCCGCATGTATTTGAAGATAAGACTTCGACTTCGCATTGATTTGAAGCTAAATCTTATGTATCGCATTGATTTGATGCTAATTCTTCTACTTCGCATTGATTTGAAGCTAAATCATGTGTATCGCTTTGTTTTGAAGCTAATTCGTTTGTTTCGCATGGAGTTGAATATAAATCATGTTTATCACAAGTATCTGAAGTTAAACCATTTGTTTCGCATGAATTTGAAGCTAAATCTTATGTATCGCATTGATTTGAAGCTAAGCCTTCTACTTCGCATTGATTTGAAACTAAATCATGTGTTTCGCTTGGATTTGAAGCTAACACGTTTGTTTCACATGCAGTTCAAACGAAATCATGTTTATCACAAGTATTTGAAGCTAAACAATTTGTTTCGCACTGATTTGGAGCTAAGCCTTCTACTTCGCATCGATTTGAAATTAAATGATGTGTTTCCTTTGGATTTGAAGCTAACTCGTTTGTTTCGTATGCAGTTGAAGCTAAATCATGTTTATCACCAGTATTTGAAGCTAAACATTTGATTCGCATGAATTTGAAGCTAAGCCTTCTAGTTCGCATTGATTTGAAGCTAAATCATGTGTGACGCATGGATTTGAAGCTAACTCGTTTGTTTCGCCAACATTTGAAACTATATCACTCATATTCGCAACTATTTGATGCTCAGTCATTCGTTTCGCATGGATTTGAAGCTAAGCCTTCTAATTCGCTTTGATTTGAAGCTAAATCATGTGTTTCCCATGGATTTGAAGCTAACTCGTTTGTTTCGCCTGCACTTGAAACTATATCACTCATATTGGCAACTATTTGAAGCTCAATCATTCGTTTCGCATGGATTTGAAGCTAAACCTTCTAGTTCGCATTGATTTGAAGCCAAATCGTGTGTTTCGCATGGATTTGAAGCTAACTCGTTTGTTTCGCATGCAGTGAAGCTAAATAATGTATATCACCAGTATTTGAAGCTAAAACATTTGATTCGAATGAATTTGAAGCTAAGCCTTCTAGTTCGCATTGATTTGAAGCTAAATCATGTGTGTCGCATGGATTTGAAGCTAACTCATTTGTTTCGCCACCATTTGAAACTATATCACTCATATTCGCAACTATTTGAAGCTCAGTCATTCGTTTCGCACTGATTTGGAGCTAAGCATTCTACTTCGCATCGATTTGAAATTAAATGATGTGTTTCCTTTGGATTTGAAGCTAACTCGTTTGTTTCGCATGCAATGAAGCTAAATAATGTATATCACCAGTATTTGAAGCTAAAACATTTGATTCGCATGAATTTGAAGCTAAGCCTTCTAGTTCGCATTGATTTGAAGCTAAATCATGTGTGTCGCATGGATTTGAAGCTAACTCGTTTGTTTGGCCTCCATCTGAAACTATATCACTCATATTCGCAACTATTTGAAGCTAAATCATTTGTTTCGCATGGATTTGAAGCTAAGCCTTCTAATTCGCTTTGATTTGAAGCTAAATCATGTGTTTCCCATGGATTTGAAGCTAACTCGTTTGTTTCGCCTGCACTTGAAACTATATCACTCATATTGGCAACTATTTGAAGCTAAATCTTCCGTTCCGCATGTATTTGAAGATAAGACTTCGACTTCGCATTGATTTGAAGCTAAATCTTATGTATCGCATTGATTTGATGCTAATTCTTCTACTTCGCATTGATTTGAAGCTAAATCATGTGTATCGCTTTGTTTTGAAGCTAATTCGTTTGTTTCGCATGGAGTTGAATATAAATCATGTTTATCACAAGTATCTGAAGTTAAACCATTTGTTTCGCATGAATTTGAAGCTAAATCTTATGTATCGCATTGATTTGAAGCTAAGCCTTCTACTTCGCATTGATTTGAAACTAAATCATGTGTTTCCCATGGATTTGAAGCTAACTCGTTTGTTTCGCCTGCACTTGAAACTATATCACTCATATTGGCAACTATTTGAAGCTCAATCATTCGTTTCGCATGGATTTGAAGCTAAGCCTTCTACTTCGCATCGATTTGAAGCTAAATCATGTGTGTCGCATGGATTTGAAGCTAACTCATTTGTTTCGCCACCATTTGAAACTATATCACTCATATTCGCAACAATTTGAAGCTCAGTCATTCGTTTCGCACTGATTTGGAGCTAAGCATTCTACTTCGCATCGCTTTGAAATTAAATGATGTGTTTCCTTTGGATTTGAAGCTAACTCGTTTGTTTCGCATGCAGTGAATCTAAATAATGTATATCACCAGTATTTGAAGCTAAAACATTTGATTCGCATGAATTTGAAGCTAAGCCTTCTAGTTCGCATTGATTTGAAGCTAAATCATGTGTGTCGCATGGATTTGAAGCTAACTCGTTTGTTTGGCCTCCATCTGAAACTATATCACTCATATTCGCAACTATTTGAAGCTCAGTCATTCGTTTCGCATGGATTTGAAGCTAAGCCTTCTAATTCGCTTTGATTTGAAGCTAAATCATGTGTTTCGCATGGATTTGAAGCTAACTCGTTTGTTTTGCCTGCAGTTGAAGCTAAATCATGTATATCACCAGTATTTGAAGCTAAAACATTTGATTCGCATGAATTTGAAGCTAAACCTTCTAGTTCGCATTGATTTGAAGCCAAATCATGTGTTTCGCATGGATTCGAAGCTAACTCGTTTGTTTCGTCTGCACTTGAATCTATATCACTCGTATTCGCAACTATTTGAAGCTCAATCTTTCGTTTCGCATGGATTTGAACCTGAGCCTTCTACTTCGCACTGATTTGCAGCTAAATAATGTGTTTCGCATGGATTTGGAGCTAAACCTTCTACATCCCATGGATTTGAAGCTAAGTCATGTGTTTGGCTTGGATTTGAAGCTAAACCTTCTACATCGCATTGATTTTCAGCTGAATCATGTGTTTCGCATGGATTTGAAGCAAACTCCTTCGTTTCGCCTGCATTTGAAACTATATCATTTATATCGCAAGTATTTAAAGCTAAATCATGTGTTTTGCTTGGATTTGTAGCTAAACCTTCTACATCGCATGGATTTGAAGCTAAACCTTCTACATCGCCTTGATTTGCAGCTAAATCATGTGTTTCGCATGGATTTGAAGCTAACTCGTTTCTTTCGCATGCAGTTGAAGATAAATCATGTCTTCCACAAGTATTTGAAGATGAACCATTTGAATCGCATGTATTTGAACCTGAGCCTTCTACTTCGCACTGATTTGCAGCTAAATAATGTGTTTCGCATGGATTTGAAGCTAAACCTTCTACATCCCATGGATTTGAAGCTAAATCATGTGTTTGGCATGGATTTGAAGAAAAACCTTCTACATCGCATTGATTTGCACCTGAATCATGTGTTTCGCATGGATTTGAAGCAAACTCTTTCGTTTCGCCTGCATTTGAAACTATATCATTTATATCGCAAGTATTTGAAGCTAAATCATGTGTTTTGCTTGGATTTGTAGCTAAACCTTCTACATCGCATTGATTTGAAGCTAAATTATGTGTTTCGCTTGGATTTGAATGTAACTCATTTGTTTCGCATGCAGTTGAAGCTATAGCACCTATATCCCAAGTGTTTGGAGCTCAATCATTTGTTTCGCACGGATTTGAAGCTAAACCTTCTACATCGCATTGATTTGAAGCTAAATCATTTGTTTCGCATGGATTTGAAGCTAAACCTTCTACATCGCATTGATTTGAAGCTAAACCATTTGTTTCGCATGGATTTGAAGCTAACTCGTTCGTTGCGCATGCAGTTAAATCTAAATAACATATATCACAAGTATTTGAAGCTAAACCATTTGTTTCGCATGGATTTGAAGCTAAGCCTTCTACATCGCATTAATTGGAAGCTAAATCAAGTGTTTTGCATCGATTTGATGCTAAACCGTCTACATCGCATTGATTTGAAGCTAAATCATGTGTTTCGCATGGATTTGAAGCTAACTCGTTTGTTTCGTCTGTATTTGAAGCTATATCACTTATATCGCGAGTATCTGATGTTAAATCAGTTGTGTCGCATGGATTTGAAGCTAACTCGTTTGTTTCGCCTGCATTTAAAGCTACTTCATTTATATCGCAAATAGTTGAAGCAAAATGATTTGATTCGCATGGATTTGAGGCTATGCCTTCTACGTCGCATTGATTTGCATCTAAATCATGTGTGTCGCATGGATTTGAAACTAATTCGTTCGTTTCGCCTGCATATGAAGCTATATCATTTATATCGCAAGCATTTGAAGCTAAATCTTCCGTTCCGCATGTATTTGAAGATAAGACTTCGACTTCGCATTGATTTGAAGCTAAATCTTATGTATCGCATTGATTTGATGCTAATTCTTCTACTTCGCATTGATTTGAAGCTAAATCATGTGTATCGCTTTGTTTTGAAGCTAATTCGTTTGTTTCGCATGGAGTTGAATATAAATCATGTTTATCACAAGTATCTGAAGTTAAACCATTTGTTTCGCATGAATTTGAAGCTAAATCTTATGTATCGCATTGATTTGAAGCTAAGCCTTCTACTTCGCATTGATTTGAAACTAAATCATGTGTTTCGCTTGGATTTGAAGCTAACACGTTTGTTTCACATGCAGTTCAAACGAAATCATGTTTATCACAAGTATTTGAAGCTAAACAATTTGTTTCGCACTGATTTGGAGCTAAGCCTTCTACTTCGCATCGATTTGAAATTAAATGATGTGTTTCCTTTGGATTTGAAGCTAACTCGTTTGTTTCGTATGCAGTTGAAGCTAAATCATGTATATCACCAGTATTTGAAGCTAAACATTTGATTCGCATGAATTTGAAGCTAAGCCTTCTAGTTCGCATTGATTTGAAGCTAAATCATGTGTGTCGCATGGATTTGAAGCTAACTCGTTTGTTTCGCCAACATTTGAAACTATATCACTCATATTCGCAACTATTTCATGCTCAGTCATTCGTTTCGCATGGATTTGAAGCTAAGCCTTCTAATTCGCTTTGATTTGAAGCTAAATCATGTGTTTCCCATGGATTTGAAGCTAACTCGTTTGTTTCGCCTGCACTTGAAACTATATCACTCATATTGGCAACTATTTGAAGCTCAATCATTCGTTTCGCATGGATTTGAAGCTAAGCCTTCTACTTCGCATCGATTTGATGCTAAATCATGTGTTTCGCATGGATTTGAAGCTAAACCTTCTACATCCCATGGATTTGAAGCTAAATCATGTGTTTGGCATGCATTTGAAGCTAAACCTTCTACATCGCATTGATTTGCAGCTGAATCATGTGTTTCGCATGGATTTGTAGCAAACTCCTTCGTTTCGCCTGCACTTGAAACTATATCATTTATATCGCAAGTATTTGAAGCTAAATCATGTGTTTTGCTTGGATTTGTAGCTAAACCTTCTACATCGCATTGATATGAAGCTAAATTATGTGTTTCGCTTGGATTTGAATGTAACTCATTTGTTTCGCATGCAGTTGAAGCTATAGCACCTATATCCCAAGTGTTTGGAGCTCAATCATTTGTTTCGCATGGATTTGAAGCTAAACCTTCAACATCGCATTGATTTGAAGCTAAATCATGTGTTTCGCATTGATTTGGAGCTAACTCGTTTGTTTCGCATGCAGTTGTAGCTAAATAATGTATATCACAAGTATTTGTTGCTAAACCATTTGTTTCGCATGGATTTGAAGCTAAACCTTCTACAGCACATTGGTTTGCAGCTAAATCATGTGTTTCGCGTGGATTTGAAGCTAACTCGTTTGATTAGTCTGCATTTGAAGCTAAATCACTTATACCCCAAGTGTTTGAAGCTAAATCATTTGTTTCGCATGGATTTGAAGCTAAACCTTCTACATCCCATGGATTTGAAGCTAAATCATGTGTTTGGCATGGATTTGAAGCAAACTCCTTCGTTTCGCCTGCATTTGAAACTATATCATTTATATCACAAGTATTTGAAGCTAAATCATGTGTTTCGCATGGATTTGAAGCTAACTCGTTTGATTAGTCTGCATTTGAAGCTAAATCACTTATACCCCAAGTGTTTGAAGCTAAATCATTTGTTTCGCATGGATTTGAAGCTAAACCTTCTACTTGGTATTGATTTGAAGCTAAATCGTGTGTTTCGCATGGATTTGAAGCTAACTCGTTCGTTGCGCATGCAGTTAAATCTAAATAACGTATGTCACAAGTATTTGAAGCTAAACCATTTGTTTCGCATGGATTTGAAGCTAAGCCTTCTACATCGCTTTAATTGGAAGCTAAATCGCGTGTTTTGCATGGATTTGAAGCTAAACCTTCTACATCGCATTGATTTGAAGCTAAATCATGTGTTTCGCATGGATTTGAAGCTAACTCGTTTGATTCGCATGCAGTTGAAGCTAAATCATGTCTTCCACAAGTATTTGAAGATGAACCATTTGAATGGCATGGATTTGAACCTGAGCCTTCTACTTCGCACTGATTTGCAGCTAAATAATGTGTTTCGCATGGATTTGAAGCTAAACCTTCTACATCCCGTGGATTTGAAGCTAAATCATGTGTTTGGCATGGATTTGAAGCTAAACCTTCTACATCGCATTGATTTTCAGCTGAATCATGTGTTTCGCATGGATTTGATGCAAACTCCTTCGTTTCGCCTGCACTTGAAACTATATCATTTATATCGCAAGTATTTGAAGCTAAATCATGTGTTTTGCTTGGATTTGTAGCTAAACCTTCTACATCGCATTGATTTGAAGCTAAATTATGTGTTTCGCTTGGATTTGAATGTAACTCATTTGTTTCGCATGCAGTTGAAGCTATAGCACCTATATCCCAAGTGTTTGGAGCTCAATCATTTGTTTCGCATGGATTTGAAGCTAAACCTTCTACATCGCATTGATTTGAAGCTAAATCATGTGTTTCGCATTGATTTGGAGCTAACTCGTTTGTTTCGCATGCAGTTGTAGCTAAATAATGTATATCACAAGTATTTGTTGCTAAACCATTTGTTTCGCATGGATTTGAAGCTAAACCTTCTACAGCACATTGGTTTGCAGCTAAATCATGTGTTTCGCATGGATTTGAAGCTAACTCGTTTGATTAGTCTGCATTTGAAGCTAAATCACATATACCCCAAGTGTTTGAAGCTAAATCATTTGTTTCGCATGGATTTGAAGCTAAGCCCTCTACATCGCATTAATTGGAAGCTAAATCACGTGTTTTGCATGGATTTGAAGCTAAACCTTCTACATCGCATTGATTTGAAGGTAAATTATGTGTTTCGCTTGGATTTGAATGTAACTCATTTGTTTCGCATGCAGTTGAAGCTATATCACCTATATCACAAGAGTTTGAAGCTCAATCATTTGTTTCGCATGGATTTGATGTTAAACCTTCTACTTGGTATTGATTTGAAGCTAGATCGTGTGTTTCGCATGGATTTGAAGCTAACTCGTTCGTTGCGCATGCAGTTAAATCTAAATAACGTATATCACAAGTATTTGAAACTAAACCATTTGTTTCGCATGGACTTGAAGCTAAGCCTTCTACATCGCTTTAATTGGAAGCTAATTCGCGTGTTTTGCATGGATTTGAAGCTAAACCTTCTACATCGCATTGATTTGAAGCTAAATCATGTGTTTCGCATGGATTTGAAGCTAACTCGTTTGATTCGCATGCAGTAGAAGCTAAATCATGTCTTCCACAAGTATTTGAAGATGATCCATTTGAATGGCATGGATTTGAACCTGAGCCTTCTACATCCCATGGATTTGAAGCTAAATCATGTGTTTCGCATGGATTTGAAGCTAACTCGTTTGATTAGTCTGCATTTGAAGCTAAATCACTTATACCCCAAGTGTTTGAAGCTAAACCATTTGTTTCGCATGGATTTGAAGCTAATCCTTCTACATCGCTTTAATTGGTAGCTTTATCACGTGTTTTGCATGGATTTGAAGCTAAACCTTCTACATCGCATTGATTTGAAAGTAAATTATGTGTTTCGTTTGGATTTGAATGTAACTCATTTGTTTCGCATGCAGTGGTTGAAGCTATATCACCTATATCACAACAGTTTGAAGCTCAATCATTTGTTTCGCATGGATTTGAAGCTAAACCTTCTACTTGGTATTGATTTGAAGCTAGATCGTGTGTTTCGCATGGATTTGAAGCTAACTCGTTTGATTAGTCTGCATTTGAAGCTAAATCACTTATACCCCAAGTGTTTGAAGCTAAATCATTTGTTTCGCATGGATTTGAAGCTAAACCTCCTACTTGGTATTGATTTGAAGCTAGATCGTGTGTTTCGCATGGATTTGAAGCTAACTCGTTCGTTGCGCATGCAGTTAAATCTAAATAACGTATATCACAAGTATTTGAAACTAAACCATTTGTTTCGCATGGATTTGAAGCTAATCCTTCTACATCGCTTTAATTGGAAGCTAAATCGCGTGTTTTGCATGGATTTGAAGCTAAACCTTCTACATCGCATTGATTTGCAGCTGAATCATGTGTTTCGCATGGATTTGAAGCAAACTCCTTCGTTTCGCCTGCACTTGAAACTATATCATTTATATCGCAAGTATTTGAAGCTAAATCATGTGTTTTGCTTGGATTTGTAGCTAAACCTTCTACATCGCATTGATTTGAAGCTAAATTATGTGTTTCGCTTGGATTTGAATGTAACTCATTTGTTTCGCATGCAGTTGAAGCTATAGCACCTATATCCCAAGTGTTTGGAGCTCAATCATTTGTTTCGCATGGATTTGAAGCTAAGCCTTCTACATCGCTTTAATTGGAAGCTAATTCGCGTGTTTTGCATGGATTTGAAGAAGCTAAACCTTCTACATCGCATTGATTTGAAGCTAAATCATGTGTTTCGCATGGATTTGAAGCTAACTCGTTTGATTCGCATGCAGTAGAAGCTAAATCATGTCTTCCACAAGTATTTGAAGATGATCCATTGAATGGCATGGATTTGAACCTGAGCCTTCTACATCCATGGATTTGAAGCTAAATCATGTGTTCGCATGGATTTGAAGCTAACTCGTTTGATTAGTCTGCATTTGAAGCTAAATCTCTTATACCCCCAAGTGTTTGAAGCTAAATCATTGTTTCGCATGGGATTTGAAGCTAAACCTTCTACTGGTATTGATTTGAAGCTAAATCGTGTGTTTCGCATGGATTTGAAGCTAACTCGTTCGTTGCGCATGCAGTTAAATCTAAATAACGTATGTCACAAGTATTTGAAGCTAAACCATTTGTTTCGCATGGATTTGAAGCTAATCCTTCTACATCGCTTTAATTGGAAGCTAAATCACGTGTTTTGCATGGATTTGAAGCTAAACCTTCTACATCGCATTGATTGAAGGTAAATTATGTGTTTCGCTTGGATTTGAATGTAACTCATTTGTTTCGCATGCAGTTGAAGCTATATCACCTATATCACAAGAGTTTGAAGCTCAATCATTTGTTTCGCATGGATTGATGTTAAACCTTCTACTTGGTATTGATTTGAAGCTAGATCGTGTGTTTCGCATGGATTTGAAGCTAACTCGTTCGTTGCGCATGCAGTTAAATCTAAATAACGTATATCACAAGTATTTGAAACTAAACCATTTGTTTCGCATGGATTTGAAGCTAAGCCTTCTACATCGCTTTAATTGGAAGCTAATTCGCGTGTTTTGCATGGATTTGAAGCTAAACCTTCTACATCGCATTGATTTGAAGCTAAATCATGTGTTTCGCATGGATTTGAAGCTAACTCGTTTGATTCGCATGCAGTAGAAGCTAAATCATGTCTTCCACAAGTATTTGAAGATGATCCATTTGAATGCATGGATTTGAACCTGAGCCTTCTACATCCCATGGATTTGAAGCTAAATCATGTGTTTCGCATGGATTTGAAGCTAACTCGTTTGATTAGTCTGCATTTGAAGCTAAATCTCTTATACCCCAAGTGTTTGAAGCTAAATCATTTGTTTCGCATGGATTTGAAGCTAAACCTTCTACTTGGTATTGATTTGAAGCTAAATCGTGTGTTTCGCATTGATTTGAAGCTAACTCGTTCGTTGCGCATGCAGTTAAATCTAAATAACGTATGTCACAAGTATTTGAAGCTAAACCATTTGTTTCGCATGGATTTGAAGCTAATCCTTCTACATCGCTTTAATTGGAAGCTAAATCACGTGTTTTGCATGATTTGAAGCTAAACTTCTACATCGCATTGATTTGAAGGTATATTATGTGTTTCGCTTGGATTTGAATGTAACTCATTTGTTTCGCATGCAGTTGAAGCTATATCACCTATATCACAACAGTTTGAAGCTCAATCATTTGTTTCGCATGGATTTGAAGCTAAACCTTCTACTTGGTATTGATTTGAAGCTAGATCGTGTGTTTCGCATGGATTTGAAGCTAACTCGTTTGATTAGTCTGCATTTGAAGCTAAATCACTTATACCCCAAGTGTTTTGAAGCTAAATCATTTGTTTCGCATGGATTTGAAGCTAAACCTTCTACTTGGTATTGATTTGAAGCTAAAATCGTGTGTTTCGCATGGATTTGAAGCTAACACGTTCGTTGCGCATGCAGTTAAATCTAAATAACGTATGTCACAAGTATTTGAAGCTAAACCATTTGTTTCGCATGGATTTGAAGCTAAGCCTTCTACATCGCATTAATTGGAAGCTAAATCACGTGTTTTGCATGGATTTGAAGCTAAACCTTCTACATCGCATTGATTTGAAGGTAAATTATGTGTTTCGCTTGGATTTGAATGTAACTCATTTGTTTCGCATGCAGTTGAAGCTATATCACCTATATCACAACAGTTTGAAGCTCAATCATTTGTTTCGCATGGATTTGAAGCTAAACCTTCTACTTGGTATTGATTTGAAGCTAGATCGTGTGTTTCGCATGGATTTGAAGCTAATTCGTTTGATTCGCATGCAGTTGAAGCTAAATCATGTCTTCCACAAGTATTTGAAGATGAACCATTTGAATGGCATGGTTTTGAACCTGAGCCTTCTACATCCCATGGATTAGAAGCTAAATCATGTGTTTGGCATGGATTTGAAGCTAAACCTTCTACATCCCATGGATTTGAAGCTAAATCGTGTGTTTGGCATGGATTTGAAGCTAAACCTTCTACATCGCATTGATTGAAGCTAAATCGTGTGTTTCGCATGGATTTGAAGCTAACTCGTTCGTTGCGCATGCAGTTAAATCTAAATAACGTATGTCACAAGTATTTGAAGCTAAACCATTTGTTTCGCATGGATTTGAAGCAAACCCTTCTACATCGCTTTAATTGGAAGCTAAATCGCGTGTTTTGCATGGATTGAAGCTAAACCTTCTACATCGCATTGATTTGGTGCTAAATCATGTGTTTCGCATGGATTTGAAGCTAACTCGTTTTGATTCGCATGCAGTTGAAGCTAAATCATGTCTTCCACAAGTATTTGAAGATGAAACCATTTGAATGGCATGGATTTGAACCTGAGCCTTCTATTTCGCACTGATTTGCAGCTAAATAATGTGTTTCGTATGGATTTGAAGCTAAACCTTCTACATCCCATGGATTTGAAGCTAAATCATGTGTTTGGCATGCATTTGAAGCTAAACCTTCTACATCGCATTGATTTTCAGCTGCATCATGTGTTTCGCATGGATTTGATGCAAACTCCTTCGTTTCGCCTGCATTTGAAACTATATCATTTATATCGCAAGTATTTAAAGCTAAATCATGTGTTTTGCTTGGATTTGTAGCTAAACCTTCTACATCGCATGGATTTGAAGCTAAACCTTCTACATCGCATTGATTTGCAGCTGAATCATGTGTTTCGCATGGATTTGTAGCAAACTCCTTCGTTTCGCTGCACTTGAAACTATATCATTTATATCGCAAGTATTTGAAGCTAAATCATGTGTTTTGCTTGGATTTGTAGCTAAACCTTCTACATCGCATTGATTTGACGCTAAATTATGTGTTTCGCTTGGATTTGAATGTAACTCATTTGTTTCGCATGCAGTTGAAGCTATAGCACCTATATCCCAAGTGTTTGGAGCTCATCATTTGTTTCGCATGGATTTGAAGCTAAACCTTCAACATCGCATTGATTTGAAGCTAAATCATGTGCTTCGCATTGATTTGGAGCTAACTCGTTTGTTCGCATGCAGTTGTAGCTAAATAATGTATATCACAAGTATTTGTTGCTAAACCATTTGTTTCGCATGGATTTGAAGCTAAACCTTCTACAGCACATTGGTTTGCAGCTAAATCATGTGTTTCGCATGGATTTGAAGCTAACTCGTTTGATTAGTCTGCATTGAAGCTAAATCACTTATACCCCAAGTGTTTGAAGCTAAATCATTTGTTTCGCATGGATTTGAAGCTAAACCTTCTACATCCCATGGATTTGAAGCTAAATCATGTGTTTGGCATGGATTTGAAGCAAACTCCTTCGTTTCGCCTGCATTTGAAACTATATCATTTATATCACAAGTATTTGAAGCTAAATCATGTGTTTCGCATGGATTTGAAGCTAACTCGTTTGATTAGTCTGCATTTGAAGCTAAATCACTTATACCCCAAGTGTTTGAAGCTAAATCATTTGTTTCGCATGGATTTGAAGCTAAGCCTTCTACATCGCATTAATTGGAAGCTAAATCACGTGTTTTGCATGGATTTGAAGCTAAACCTTCTACATCGCATTGATTTGAAGGTAAATTATGTGTTTCGCTTGGATTTGAATGTAACTCATTTGTTTCGCATGCAGTTGAAGCTATATCACCTATATCACAAGAGTTTGAAGCTCAATCATTTGTTTCGCATGGATTTGATGTTAAACCTTCTACTTGGTATTGATTTGAAGCTAGATCGTGTGTTTCGCATGGATTTGAAGCTAACTCGTTCGTTGCGCATGCAGTTAAATCTAAATAACGTATATCACAAGTATTTGAAACTAAACCATTTGTTTCGCATGGACTTGAAGCTAAGCCTTCTACATCGCTTTAATTGGAAGCTAATTCGCGTGTTTTGCATGGATTTGAAGCTAAACCTTCTACATCGCATTGATTTGAAGCTAAATCATGTGTTTCGCATGGATTTGAAGCTAACTCGTTTGATTCGCATGCAGTAGAAGCTAAATCATGTCTTCCACAAGTATTTGAAGATGATCCATTTGAATGGCATGGATTTGAACCTGAGCCTTCTACATCCCATGGATTTGAAGCTAAATCATGTGTTTCGCATGGATTTGAAGCTAACTCGTTTGATTAGTCTGCATTTGAAGCTAAATCACTTATACCCCAAGTGTTTGAAGCTAAATCATTTGTTTCGCATGGATTTGAAGCTAACCTTCTACTTGGTATTGATTTGAAGCTAAATCGTGTGTTTCGCATGGATTTGAAGCTAACTCGTTCGTTGCGCATGCAGTTAAATCTAAATAACGTATGTCACAAGTATTTGAAGCTAAACCATTTGTTTCGCATGGATTTGAAGCTAATCCTTCTACATCGCTTTAATTGGTAGCTTTATCACGTGTTTTGCATGGATTTGAAGCTAAACCTTCTACATCGCATTGATTTGAAAGTAAATTATGTGTTTCGTTTGGATTTGAATGTAACTCATTTGTTTCGCATGCAGTTGAAGCTATATCACCTATATCACAACAGTTTGAAGCTCAATCATTTGTTTCGCATGGATTTGAAGCTAAACCTCCTACTTGGTATTGATTTGAAGCTAGATCGTGTGTTTCGCATGGATTTGAAGCTAACTCGTTCGTTGCGCATGCAGTTAAATCTAAATAACGTATATCACAAGTATTTGAAACTAAACCATTTGTTTCGCATGGATTTGAAGCTAATCCTTCTACATCGCATTAATTGGAAGCTAAATCGCGTGTTTTGCATGGATTTGAAGCTAAACCTTCTACATCGCATTGATTTGCAGCTGAATCATGTGTTTCGCATGGATTTGAAGCAAACTCCTTCGTTTCGCCTGCACTTGAAACTATATCATTTATATCGCAAGTATTTGAAGCTAAATCATGTGTTTTGCTTGGATTTGTAGCTAAACCTTCTACATCGCATTGATTTGAAGCTAAATTATGTGTTTCGCTTGGATTTGAATGTAACTCATTTGTTTCGCATGCAGTTGAAGCTATAGCACCTATATCCCAAGTGTTTGGAGCTCAATCATTTGTTTCGCATGGATTTGAAGCTAAGCCTTCTACATCGCTTTAATTGGAAGCTAATTCGCGTGTTTTGCATGGATTTGAAGCTAAACCTTCTACATCGCATTGATTTGAAGCTAAATCATGTGTTTCGCATGGATTTGAAGCTAACTCGTTTGATTCGCATGCAGTAGAAGCTAAATCATGTCTTCCACAAGTATTTGAAGATGATCCATTTGAATGGCATGGATTTGAACCTGAGCCTTCTACATCCATGGATTTGAAGCTAAATCATGTGTTTCGCATGGATTTGAAGCTAACTCGTTTGATTAGTCTGCATTTGAAGCTAAATCTCTTATACCCCAAGTGTTTGAAGCTAAATCATTTGTTTCGCATGGATTTGAAGCTAAACCTTCTACTTGGTATTGATTTGAAGCTAAATCGTGTGTTTCGCATGGATTTGAAGCTAACTCGTTCGTTGCGCATGCAGTTAAATCTAAATAACGTATGTCTCAAGTATTTGAAGCTAAACCATTTGTTTCGCATGGATTTGAAGCTAATCCTTCTACATCGCTTTAATTGGAAGCTAAATCACGTGTTTTGCATGGATTTGAAGCTAAACCTTCTACATCGCATTGATTGAAGGTAAATTATGTGTTTCGCTTGGATTTGAATGTAACTCATTTGTTTCGCATGCAGTTGAAGCTATATCACCTATATCACAAGAGTTTGAAGCTCAATCATTTGTTTCGCATGGATTTGATGTTAAACCTTCTACTTGGTATTGATTTGAAGCTAGATCGTGTGTTTCGCATGGATTTGAAGCTAACTCGTTCGTTGCGCATGCAGTTAAATCTAAATAACGTATATCACAAGTATTTGAAACTAAACCATTTGTTTCGCATGGATTTGAAGCTAAGCCTTCTACATCGCTTTAATTGGAAGCTAATTCGCGTGTTTTGCATGGATTTGAAGCTAAACCTTCTACATCGCAATTGATTTGAAGCTAAATCATGTGTTTCGCATGGATTTGAAGCTAACTCGTTTGATTCGCATGCAGTAGAAGCTAAATCATGTCTTCCACAAGTATTTGAAGATGATCCATTTGAATGGCATGGATTTGAACCTGAGCCTTCTACATCCCATGGATTTGAAGCTAAATCATGTGTTTCGCATGGATTTGAAGCTAACTCGTTTGATTAGTCTGCATTTGAAGCTAAATCTCTTATACCCCAAGTGTTTGAAGCTAAATCATTTGTTTCGCATGGATTTGAAGCTAAACCTTCTACTTGGTATTGATTTGAAGCTAAAATCGTGTGTTTCGCATTGATTTGAAGCTAACTCGTTCGTTGCGCATGCAGTTAAATCTAAATAACGTATGTCACAAGTATTTGAAGCTAAACCATTTGTTTCGCTGATTTGAAGCTAATCCTTCTACATCGCTTTAATTGGAAGCTAAATCACGTGTTTTGCATGGATTTGAAGCTAAACCTTCTACATCGCATTGATTTTAAGGTATATTATGTGTTTCGCTTGGATTTGAATGTAACTCATTTGTTTCGCATGCAGTTGAAGCTATATCACCTATATCACAACAGTTTGAAGCTCAATCATTTGTTTCGCATGGATTTGAAGCTAAACCTTCTACTTGGTATTGATTTGAAGCTAGATCGTGTGTTTCGCATGGATTTGAAGCTAACTCGTTTGATTAGTCTGCATTTGAAGCTAAATCACTTATACCCCAAGTGTTTGAAGCTAAATCATTTGTTTCGCATGGATTTGAAGCTAAACCTTCTACTTGGTATTGATTTGAAGCTAAATCGTGTGTTTCGCATGGATTTGAAGCTAACACGTTCGTTGCGCATGCAGTTAAATCTAAATAACGTATGTCACAAGTATTTGAAGCTAAACCATTTGTTTCGCATGGATTTGAAGCTAAGCCTTCTACATCGCATTAATTGGAAGCTAAATCACGTGTTTTGCATGGATTTGAAGCTAAACCTTCTACATCGCATTGATTTGAAGGTAAATTATGTGTTTCGCTTGATTTGAATGTAACTCATTTGTTTCGCATGCAGTTGAAGCTATATCACCTATATCACAACAGTTTGAAGCTCAATCATTTGTTTCGCATGGATTTGAAGCTAAACCTTCTACTTGGTATTGATTTGAAGCTAGATCGTGTGTTTCGCATGGATTTGAAGCTAATTCGTTTGATTCGCATGCAGTTGAAGCTAAATCATGTCTTCCACAAGTATTTGAAGATGAACCATTTGAATGGCATGGTTTTGAACCTGAGCCTTCTACATCCCATGGATTAGAAGCTAAATCATGTGTTTGGCATGGATTTGAAGCTAAACCTTCTACATCCCATGGATTTGAAGCTAAATCGTGTGTTTGGCATGGATTTGAAGCTAAACCTTCTACATCGCATTGATTTGCAGCTGAATCATGTGTTTCGCATGGATTTGAAGCAAACTCCTTCGTTTCGCCTGCATTTGAAACTATATCATTTATATCACAAGTATTTGAAGCTAAATCATGTGTTTCGCATGGATTTGAAGCTAACTCGTTTGATTAGTCTGCATTTGAAGCTAAATCACTTATACCCCAAGTGTTTGAAGCTAAATCATTTGTTTCGCATGGATTTGAAGCTAAACCTTCTACTTGGTATTGATTTGAAGCTAAATCGTGTGTTTCGCATGGATTTGAAGCTAACTCGTTCGTTGCGCATGCAGTTAAATCTAAATAACGTATGTCACAAGTATTTGAAGCTAAACCATTTGTTTCGCATGGATTTGAAGCAAACCCTTCTACATCGCTTTAATTGGAAGCTAAATCGCGTGTTTTGCATGGATTTGAAGCTAAACCTTCTACATCGCATTGATTTGGTGCTAATCATGTGTTTTCGCATGGATTTGAAGCTAACTCGTTTGATTCGCATGCAGTTGAAGCTAAATCATGTCTTCCACAAGTATTTGAAGATGAACCATTTGAATGGCATGGATTTGAACCTGAGCCTTCTATTTCGCACTGATTTGCAGCTAAATAATGTGTTTCGTATGGATTTGAAGCTAAACCTTCTACATCCCATGGATTTGAAGCTAAATCATGTGTTTGGCATGCATTTGAAGCTAAAACTTCTACACTCGCCATTGATTTTCAGCTGAATCATGTGTTTCGCATGGATTTGATGCAAACTCCCTTCGTTTCGCCTGCATTTGAAACCTATATCATTTATATCGCAAGTATTTAAAGCTAAATCATGTGTTTTGCTTGGATTTGTAGCTAAACCTTCTACATCGCATGGATTTGAAGCTAAACCTTCTACATCGCATTGATTTGCAGCTGAATCATGTGTTTCGCATGATTTGTAGCAAACTCCTTCGTTTCGCCTGCACTTGAAACTATATCATTTATATCGCAAGTATTTGAAGCTAAATCATGTGTTTTGCTTGGATTTGTAGCTAAACCTTCTACATCGCATTGATTTGACGCTAAATTATGTGTTTCGCTTGGATTTGAATGTAACTCATTGTTTCGCATGCAGTTGAAGCTATAGCACCTATATCCCAAGTGTTTGGAGCTCATCATTTGTTTCGCATGGATTTGAGCTAAACCTTCAACATCGCATTGATTTGAAGCTAAATCATGTGCTTCGCATTGATTTGGAGCTAACTCGTTTGTTTCGCATGCAGTTGTAGCTAAATAATGTATATCACAAGTATTTGTTGCTAAACCATTTGTTTCGCATGGATTTGAAGCTAAACCTTCTACAGCACATTGGTTTGCAGCTAAATCATGTGTTTCGCATGGATTTGAAGCTAACTCGTTTGATTAGTCTGCATTTGAAGCTAAATCACTTATACCCCAAGTGTTTGAAGCTAAATCATTTGTTTCGCATGGATTTGAAGCTAAACCTTCTACATCCCATGGATTTGAAGCTAAATCATGTGTTTGGCATGGATTTGAAGCAAACTCCTTCGTTTCGCCTGCATTTGAAACTATATCATTTATATCACAAGTATTTGAAGCTAAATCATGTGTTTCGCATGGATTTGAAGCTAACTCGTTTGATTAGTCTGCATTTGAAGCTAAATCACTTATACCCCAAGTGTTTGAAGCTAAATCATTTGTTTCGCATGGATTTGAAGCTAAACCTTCTACTTGGTATTGATTTGAAGCTAAATCGTGTGTTTCGCATGGATTTGAAGCTAACTCGTTCGTTGCGCATGCAGTTAAAATCTAAATAACGTATGTCACAAGTATTTGAAGCTAAACCATTTGTTTCGCATGGATTTGAAGCTAAACCTTCTACATCGCATTGATTTGAAGCTAAATCATGTGTTTCGCATTGATTTGGAGCTAACTCGTTTGTTTCGCATGCAGTTGTAGCTAAATAATGTATATCACAAGTATTTGTTGCTAAACCATTTGTTTCGCATGGATTTGAAGCTAAACCTTCTAAGCACATTGGTTTGCAGCTAAATCATGTGTTTCGCATGGATTTGAAGCTAACTCGTTTGATTAGTCTGCATTTGAAGCTAAATCACTTATACCCCAAGTGTTTGAAGCTAAATCATTTGTTTCGCATGGATTTGAAGCTAAGCCTTCTACATCGCATTAATTGGAAGCTAAATCACGTGTTTTGCATGGATTTGAAGCTAAACCTTCTACATCGCATTGATTTGAAGGTAAATTATGTGTTTCGCTTGGATTTGAATGTAACTCATTTGTTTCGCATGCAGTTGAAGCTATATCACCTATATCACAAGAGTTTGAAGCTCAATCATTTGTTTCGCATGGATTTGATGTTAAACCTTCTACTTGGTATTGATTTGAAGCTAGATCGTGTGTTTCGCATGGATTTGAAGCTAACTCGTTCGTTGCGCATGCAGTTAAATCTAAATAACGTATATCACAAGTATTTGAAACTAAACCATTTGTTTCGCATGGACTTGAAGCTAAGCCTTCTACATCGCTTTAATTGGAAGCTAATTCGCGTGTTTTGCATGGATTTGAAGCTAAACCTTCTACATCGCATTGATTTGAAGCTAAATCATGTGTTTCGCATGGATTTGAAGCTAACTCGTTTGATTCGCATGCAGTAGAAGCTAAATCATGTCTTCCACAAGTATTTGAAGATGATCCATTTGAATGGCATGGATTTGAACCTGAGCCTTCTACATCCCATGGATTTGAAGCTAAATCATGTGTTTCGCATGGATTTGAAGCTAACTCGTTTGATTAGTCTGCATTTGAAGCTAAATCACTTATACCCCAAGTGTTTGAAGCTAAATCATTTGTTTCGCATGGATTTGAAGCTAAACCTTCTACTTGGTATTGATTTGAAGCTAAATCGTGTGTTTCGCATGGATTTGAAGCTAACTCGTTCGTTGCGCATGCAGTTAAATCTAAATAACGTATGTCACAAGTATTTGAAGCTAAACCATTTGTTTCGCATGGATTTGAAGCTAATCCTTCTACATCGCTTTAATTGGTAGCTTTATCACGTGTTTTGCATGGATTTGAAGCTAAACCTTCTACATCGCATTGATTTGAAAGTAAATTATGTGTTTCGTTTGGATTTGAATGTAACTCATTTGTTTCGCATGCAGTTGAAGCTATATCACCTATATCACAACAGTTTGAAGCTCAATCATTTGTTTCGCATGGATTTGAAGCTAAACCTTCTACTTGGTATTGATTTGAAGCTAGATCGTGTGTTTCGCATGGATTTGAAGCTAACTCGTTTGATTAGTCTGCATTTGAAGCTAAATCACTTATACCCCAAGTGTTTGAAGCTAAATCATTTGTTTCGCATGGATTTGAAGCTAAACCTCCTACTTGGTATTGATTTGAAGCTAGATCGTGTGTTTCGCATGGATTTGAAGCTAACTCGTTCGTTGCGCATGCAGTTAAATCTAAATAACGTATATCACAAGTATTTGAAACTAAACCATTTGTTTCGCATGGATTTGAAGCTAATCCTTCTACATCGCTTTAATTGGAAGCTAAATCGCGTGTTTTGCATGATTTGAAGCTAAACCTTCTACATCGCATTGATTTGCAGCTGAATCATGTGTTTCGCATGGATTTGAAGCAAACTCCTTCGTTTCGCCTGCACTTGAAACTATATCATTTATATCGCAAGTATTTGAAGCTAAATCATGTGTTTTGCTTGGATTTGTAGCTAAACCTTCTACATCGCATTGATTTGAAGCTAAATTATGTGTTTCGCTTGGATTTGAATGTAACTCATTTGTTTCGCATGCAGTTGAAGCTATAGCACCTATATCCCAAGTGTTTGGAGCTCAATCATTTGTTTCGCATGGATTTGAAGCTAAGCCTTCTACATCGCTTTAATTGGAAGCTAATTCGCGTGTTTTGCATGGATTTGAAGCTAAACCTTCTACATCGCATTGATTTGAAGCTAAATCATGTGTTTCGCATGGATTTGAAGCTAACTCGTTTGATTCGCATGCAGTAGAAGCTAAATCATGTCTTCCACAAGTATTTGAAGATGATCCATTTGAATGGCATGGATTTGAACCTGAGCCTTCTACATCCCATGGATTTGAAGCTAAATCATGTGTTTCGCATGGATTTGAAGCTAACTCGTTTGATTAGTCTGCATTTGAAGCTAAATCTCTTATACCCCAAGTGTTTGAAGCTAAATCATTTGTTTCGCATGGATTTGAAGCTAAACCTTCTACTTGGTATTGATTTGAAGCTAAATCGTGTGTTTCGCATGGATTTGAAGCTAACTCGTTCGTTGCGCATGCAGTTAAATCTAAATAACGTATGTCACAAGTATTTGAAGCTAAACCATTTGTTTCGCATGGATTTGAAGCTAATCCTTCTACATCGCTTTAATTGGAAGCTAAATCACGTGTTTTGCATGGATTTGAAGCTAAACCTTCTACATCGCATTGATTTGAAGGTAAATTATGTGTTTCGCTTGGATTTGAATGTAACTCATTTGTTTCGCATGCAGTTGAAGCTATATCACCTATATCACAAGAGTTGAAGCTCAATCATTTGTTTCGCATGGATTTGATGTTAAACCTTCTACTTGGTATTGATTTGAAGCTAGATCGTGTGTTTCGCATGGATTTGAAGCTAACTCGTTCGTTGCGCATGCAGTTAAAATCTAAATAACGTATGTCACAAGTATTTGAAGCTAAACCATTTGTTTCGCATGGATTTGAAGCTAAACCTTCTACTTGGTATTGATTTGAAGCTAAATCGTGTGTTTCGCATTGATTTGAAGCTAACTCGTTCGTTGCGCATGCAGTTAAATCTAAATAACGTATGTCACAAGTATTTGAAGCTAAACCATTTGTTTCGCATGGATTTGAAGCTAATCTTCTACATCGCTTTAATTGGAAGCTAAATCACGTGTTTTGCATGGATTTGAAGCTAAACCTTCTACATCGCATTGATTTGAAGGTATATTATGTGTTTCGCTTGGATTTGAATGTAACTCATTTGTTTCGCATGCAGTTGAAGCTATATCACCTATATCACAACAGTTTGAAGCTCAATCATTTGTTTCGCATGGATTTGAAGCTAAACCTTCTACTTGGTATTGATTTGAAGCTAGATCGTGTGTTTCGCATGGATTTGAAGCTATCTCGTTTGATTAGTCTGCATTTGAAGCTAAATCACTTATACCCCAAGTGTTTGAAGCTAAATCATTTGTTTCGCATGGATTTGAAGCTAAACCTTCTACTTGGTATTGATTTGAAGCTAAATCGTGTGTTTCGCATGGATTTGAAGCTAACACGTTCGTTGCGCATGCAGTTAAATCTAAATAACGTATGTCACAAGTATTTGAAGCTAAACCATTTGTTTCGCATGGATTTGAAGCTAAGCCTTCTACATCGCATTAATTGGAAGCTAAATCACGTGTTTTGCATGGATTTGAAGCTAAACCTTCTACATCGCATTGATTTGAAGGTAAATTATGTGTTTCGCTTGGATTTGAATGTAACTCATTTGTTTCGCATGCAGTTGAAGCTATATCACCTATATCACAACAGTTTGAAGCTCAATCATTTGTTTCGCATGGATTTGAAGCTAAACCTTCTACTTGGTATTGATTTGAAGCTAGATCGTGTGTTTCGCATGGATTTGAAGCTAATTCGTTTGATTCGCATGCAGTTGAAGCTAAATCATGTCTTCCACAAGTATTTGAAGATGAACCATTTGAATGGCATGGATTTGAACCTGAGCCTTCTATTTCGCACTGATTTGCAGCTAAATAATGTGTTTCGTATGGATTTGAAGCTAAACCTTCTACATCCCATGGATTTGAAGCTAAATCATGTGTTTGGCATGCATTTGAAGCTAAACCTTCTACATCGCATTGATTTTCAGCTGAATCATGTGTTTCGCATGGATTTGATGCAAACTCCTTCGTTTCGCCTGCATTTGAAACTATATCATTTATATCGCAAGTATTTAAAGCTAAATCATGTGTTTTGCTTGGATTTGTAGCTAAACCTTCTACATCGCATGGATTTGAAGCTAAACCTTCTACATCGCATTGATTTGCAGCTGAATCATGTGTTTCGCATGGATTTGTAGCAAACTCCTTCGTTTCGCCTGCACTTGAAACTATATCATTTATATCGCAAGTATTTGAAGCTAAATCATGTGTTTTGCTTGGATTTGTAGCTAAACCTTCTACATCGCATTGATTTGACGCTAAATTATGTGTTTCGCTTGGATTTGAATGTAACTCATTTGTTTCGCATGCAGTTGAAGCTATAGCACCTATATCCCAAGTGTTTGGAGCTCAATCATTTGTTTCGCATGGATTTGAAGCTAAACCTTCAACATCGCATTGATTTGAAGCTAAATCATGTGCTTCGCATTGATTTGGAGCTAACTCGTTTGTTTCGCATGCAGTTGTAGCTAAATAATGTATATCACAAGTATTTGTTGCTAAACCATTTGTTTCGCATGGATTTGAAGCTAAACCTTCTACAGCACATTGGTTTGCAGCTAAATCATGTGTTTCGCATGGATTTGAAGCTAACTCGTTTGATTAGTCTGCATTTGAAGCTAAATCACTTATACCCCAAGTGTTTGAAGCTAAATCATTTGTTTCGCATGGATTTGAAGCTAAACCTTCTACATCCCATGGATTTGAAGCTAAATCATGTGTTTGGCATGGATTTGAAGCAAACTCCTTCGTTTCGCCTGCATTTGAAACTATATCATTTATATCACAAGTATTTGAAGCTAAATCATGTGTTTCGCATGGATTTGAAGCTAACTCGTTTGATTAGTCTGCATTTGAAGCTAAATCACTTATACCCCAAGTGTTTGAAGCTAAATCATTTGTTTCGCATGGATTTGAAGCTAAACCTTCTACTTGGTATTGATTTGAAGCTAAATCGTGTGTTTCGCATGGATTTGAAGCTAACTCGTTCGTTGCGCATGCAGTTAAATCTAAATAACGTATGTCACAAGTATTTGAAGCTAAACCATTTGTTTCGCATGGATTTGAAGCTAAGCCTTCTACATCGCATTAATTGGAAGCTAAATCACGTGTTTTGCATGGATTTGAAGCTAAACCTTCTACATCGCATTGATTTGCAGCTGAATCATGTGTTTCGCATGGATTTGAAGCAAACTCCTTCGTTTCGCCTGCACTTGAAACTATATCATTTATATCGCAAGTATTTGAAGCTAAATCATGTGTTTTGCTTGGATTTGTAGCTAAACCTTCTACATCGCATTGATTTGAAGCTAAATTATGTGTTTCGCTTGGATTTGAATGTAACTCATTTGTTTCGCATGCAGTTGAAGCTATAGCACCTATATCCCAAGTGTTTGGAGCTCAATCATTTGTTTCGCATGGATTTGAAGCTAAACCTTCTACATCGCATTGATTTGAAGCTAAATCATGTGTTTCGCATTGATTTGGAGCTAACTCGTTTGTTTCGCATGCAGTTGTAGCTAAATAATGTATATCACAAGTATTTGTTGCTAAACCATTTGTTTCGCATGGATTTGAAGCTAAACCTTCTACATCGCATTGATTTGAAGCTAAATCATGTGTTTCGCATTGATTTGGAGCTAACTCGTTTGTTTCGCATGCAGTTGTAGCTAAATAATGTATATCACAAGTATTTGCTGCTAAACCATTTGTTTCGCATGGATTTGAAGCTAAACCTTCTACAGCACATTGGTTTGCAGCTAAATCATGTGTTTCGCATGGATTTGAAGCTAACTCGTTTGATTAGTCTGCATTTGAAGCTAAATCACTTATACCCCAAGTGTTTGAAGCTAAATCATTTGTTTCGCATGGATTTGAAGCTAAACCTTCTACTTGGTATTGATTTGAAGCTAAATCGTGTGTTTCGCATGGATTTGAAGCGAACTCGTTTGATTCGCATGCAGTTGAAGCTAAATCATGTCTTCCACAAGTATTTGAAGATGAACCATTTGAATGGCATGGATTTGAACCTGAGCCTTCTACTTCGCACTGATTTGCAGCTAAATAATGTGTTTCGCATGGATTTGAAGCTAAACCTTCTACATCCCGTGGATTTGAAGCTAAATCATGTGTTTGGCATGGATTTGAAGCTAAACCTTCTACATCGCATTGATTTTCAGCTGAATCATGTGTTTCGCATTGATTTGATGCAAACTCCTTAGTTTCGCCTGCATTTGAAACTATATCATTTATATCGCAAGTATTTAAAGCTAAATCATGTGTTTTGCTTGGATTTGTAGCTAAACCTTCTACATCGCATGGATTTGAAGCTAAACCTTCTACATCGCATTGATTTGCAGCTGAATCATGTGTCTCGCATGGATTTGTAGCAAACTCCTTCGTTTCGCCTGCACTTGAAACTATATCATTTATATCGCAAGTATTTGAAGCTAAATCATGTGTTTTGCTTGGATTTGTAGCTAAACCTTCTACATCGCATGGATTTGAAGCTAAACCTTCTACATCGCATTGATTTGCAGCTGAATCATGTGTTTCGCATGGATTTGTAGCAAACTCCTTCGTTTCGCCTGCACTTGAAACTATATCATTTATATCGCAAGTATTTGAAGCTAAATCATGTGTTTTGCTTGGATTTGTAGCTAAACCTTCTACATCGCATTGATTTGAAGCTAAATCATGTGTTTCGCATTGATTGGGAGCTAACTCGTTTGTTTCGCATGCAGTTGTAGCTAAATAATGTATATCACAAGTATTTGTTGCTAAACCATTTGTTTCGCATGGATTTGAAGCTAAACCTTCTACAGCACATTGGTTTGCAGCTAAATCATGTGTTTCGCATGGATTTGAAGCTAACTCGTTTGATTAGTCTGCATTTGAAGCTAAATCACTTATACCCCAAGTGTTTGAAGCTAAATCATTTGTTTCGCATGGATTTGAAGCTAAACCTTCTACTTGGTATTGATTTGAAGCTAGATCGTGTGTTTCGCATGGATTTGAAGCTAACTCGTTCGTTGCGCATGCAGTTAAATCTAAATAACGTATATCACAAGTATTTGAAACTAAACCATATGTTTCGCATGGATTTGAAGCTAATCCTTCTACATCGCTTTAATTGGAAGCTAAATCGCGTGTTTTGCATGGTTTTGAATCTGAACCTTCTACATCGCATTGATTTGGAGCTAAATCATGTGTTTCGCATGGATTTGAAGCTAACTCGTTTGATTCGCCTGCATATGAAGATATCTCACTTATATCGCAAGTATTTGATGCTAAATCATTTGTTTCGCACGGATTTGAAGCTAAACCTTTTACATCGCATTGATTTGAAGCTGAATCATGTGTTTCGCTTGTATTTGAAGCTAAATCATGTGTTTCGCATGGATTTGAAGCTAACTCGTTTGTGTCGCCTGCATTTGAAGCTATATCATATATATCGCAAGTATTTGATGCTCAATCAGTTGTTTCGCATACATTTGAAGCTAAGCCTTCTACTTCGAATTGATATGAAGCTAAATCATGGGTTTCGCAGGGATTTGAAGCTAACTCGTTTGTTTTCCTGCTTTTGAACCTACTTGATTTATATCGCAAGTATTTGAAGCTAACTCGTTTGTTTCGCATACATTTGAAGATGTATCCCTTATATTCGCATGTATTTGACGCTAAATCATTCGTTTCGCATGGATTTGAAGCTAAGCCCTCCACTTCGCATTGATTGGAAGCTAAATCATGTGTTTTGCATGGATTTGAAGCTGACTCGTTTTGTTTCGCCTGCATTTGAATCTACGTCATTTATATTGCACGTATTTGAAGCTAAACCATTTGATTCGCATGGATTTGAAGCTAAGCCTTCTAAATCGTATTGACTTGAAGCTTAATCATGTGTTTCGCATGGATTGGAAGCTAACTCGTTCGTTTCGCACGGATTTGAAGCTAAACCTTTTACATCGCATTGATTTGAAGCTAAATCATGTGTTTCTCATGGATTTGAAGCTAACTCGTTTGTTTGGCCTGCATCGAAGCTATATCACTTATATCGCAAGTATTTGATGCCAAAATCATTTGCTTCGCACGGATTTGAAACTAAACCTTTTACGTCGCATTGATTTGAAGTTAAATCGTATGTATCGCATTGATTTGAAGCTAAGCCTTCTACTTCGGATTGATTTGAAGCTAAATCATGTGTATCGCTTTGTTTTGAAGCTAATTCGTTTGTTTCGCATGGAGTTGAATAAAAATCATGTTTATCGCAAGTGTCTGAAGCTAAACCATTTGTTTCTCATGGACTTGAAGCTAATCCATCTACACGCATTGATTTGAAGCTAAATCAAGTGTTTCGCTTGGATTTGAAGCTAACTCGTTTGTTTGGCCTGCATTGAAGCTATATCACTTATATCGCAAGTATTTGATGCCAAAATCATTTGCTTCGCACGGATTTGAAGCTAAACCTTCTACTTCGCATTGATTTGAAGCTAAATCATGTGTTTCGCATGGATTTGAAGCTAACTCGTTCGTTTCGCCTGCATATGAAGCTATATCACTTATATCGCAAGTATTTGAAGTTAAATCATTTGTTTCGCTTGGATTTGAAGCTAAACCTTCTACATAGAATTGATTTGAAGCTTAATCATGTGTTTTGCATGGATTTGAAGTTAACTCGTTTGTTTCCCCTGCATTTGAATCTATATCAATTATATCGCAAGTTTATGATGCTAAATCATTTGTTTCGCATACATTTGAAGATGTATCCCTTATATTCGCAAGTATTTGACGCTAAATCATTCGTTTCCCATGGATTTGAAGCTAAACCTTCTACTTCGCATTGATTTGAAGATAAATCATGTGTTTCGCATGGATTTGAAGCTAACTCGTTGGTTTCGCCTGCATATGAAGCTATCTCACTTATATCGCAAGTATTTGATGCTAAATCATTTGTTTCGCACGGATTTGAAGCTAAACCTTTTACATCGCATTGATTTGAAGCTGAATCATGTGTTTCGCTTGGATTTGAAGCTAAATCATGTGTTTCGCATGGATTTGAAGCTAACTCGTTTGTGTCGCCTGCATTTGAAGCTATATCATATATATCGCAAGTATTTGATGCTCAATCAGTTGTGTCGCATACATTTGAAGCTAAGCCTTCTACTTCGAATTGATATGAAGCTAAATCATGGGTTTCGCATGGATTTGAAGCTAACTCGTTTGTTTTCCTGCTTTTGAACCTACTTGATTTATATCGCAAGTATTTGAAGCTAACTCGTTTGTTTCGCATACATTTGAAGATGTATCCCTTATATTCGCATGTATTTGACGCTAAATCATTCGTTTCGCATGGATTTGAAGCTAAGCCCTCCACTTCGCATTGATTGGAAGCTAAATCATGTGTTTTGCATGGATTTGAAGCTGACTCGTTTGTTTCGCCTGCATTTGAATCTACGTCATTTATATTGCAAGTATTTGAAGCTAAACCATTTGATTCGCATGGATTTGAAGCTAAGCCTTCTAAATCGTATTGACTTGAAGCTTAATCATGTGTTTCGCATGGATTGGAAGCTAACTCGTTCGTTTCGCACGGATTTGAAGCTAAAACTTTTACATCGCATTGATTTGAAGCTAAATCATGTGTTTCTCATGGATTTGAAGCTAACTCGTTTGTTTGGCCTGCATCGAAGCTATATCACTTATATCGCAAGTATTTGATGCCAAAATCATTTGCTTCGCACGGATTTGAAGCTAAACCTTTTACGTCGCATTGATTTGAAGTTAAATCGTATGTATCGCATTGATTTGAAGCTAAGCCTTCTACATCGCATTGGTTTGCAGCTTAATCATGTGTTTCACATGGATTTGTAGCTAACTCGTGTGTTTCGCCTGCATTTGCAGCTATATCATTTATATCGCAAGTGTCTGAAGCTAAACCATTTGTTTCTCATGGACTTGAAGCTAATCCATCTACATCGCATTGATTTGAAGCTAAATCAAGTGTTTCGCTTGGATTTGAAGCTAACTCGTTTGTTTGGCCTGCATTGAAGCTATATCTCTTATATCGCAAGTATTTGATGCCAAATATCATTTGCTTCGCACGGATTTGAAGCTAAACCTTCTACTTCGCATTGATTTGAAGCTAAATCATGTGTTCCGCATGGATTTCAAGAATAACTCGCTTGTTTCGCATGCAGTTGAAGCTAAATCATGTATATGACTAGTATATGAAGCTAAACTTTTGTTTCGCATTGATTTGAAGCTAAGGTTTCTACTTCGCATGATTTGAAATTAAATGATGTGTTTCCTTTGGATTTGAAGCTAACTCGTTTGCTTCGCATGCAGTGAAGCTAAATAATGTATATCACCAGTATTTGAAGCTAAACACATTTGATTCGCATGAATTTGAAGCTAAGCCTTCTAGTTCGCATTGAATTGAAACTAAATCATCTGTGTCGCATGGATTTGAAGCTAACTCATTTGTTTCGCATGCAGTTGTACCTAAATAATGTGTATCACAAGTATTTGTAGCTAAACCATTTGTTTCGTATGTATTTGAAGCTAAGCCTTCTACTTCGCATTGATTTGAAGCTAAATCATGTGTTTCGCATGGATTTGAAGCTACCTCGTTTGTTCTTCCTGCTTTTGAAGCTATATCACTTATATCGCAAGTATTTGAAGCTAAATTATATGTGTCACATGGATTTGAAGCTGAACCTTCTACTTCGCTTTGATTTGAAGCTAAATCATGTATTTCGCATGGATTTGAAGCTAATTCGTTCGTTTCGCCTGCAGTTGAATCTACATCACTTATATCGCAAGTATTTGAAGCTAAATCATGTGTATCGCGTGGATTTTGAAGCTAACTCGTTTGATTTGTCTGCATTTGAAGCTATATCACTTATACACCAAGTGTTTGAAGCTAAATCATGTGTTTCGCATGGATTTGAAGCTAAACCTTCTACATCGAATTGATTTGAAGCGAAACCTTCTACATCTTATTGATTTGAAGCTAAATCATGTGTTTCGCATGGATTTGAAGCAAACTCGTTTGTTTCGCCTGCATTTGTAACTATATCACTTATATTCGTAAGTATTTAAAGCTAAATCTTTCGTTTCGAATGGATTTGAAGGTAAGCCTTCTATTTCGCATTGATTTGAAGCTAAATTATGTGTTTCGCATTTATCTGAAGCTAATCCTTCTACTTCGCATTGATTTGAAGCTAAATCATTTGTTTCGCATGGAATTGAAGCTACCTCGTTTGTTCCTCCTGCTTTTGAAGCTATATCACTTATATCGCATTGATTTGAAGCTAAGCCTTCAAATTCGCATTGATTTGAAGCTAAATCATGCGCTTCGCTTCGATTTGAAGCTGAACCTTATACTTCGCATTGATTAGAAGCTAAATCATGTGTTTCGCTTGGATTTGAAGCTGAACCTTATACTTCGCATTGATTAGAAGCTAAATCATGTGTTTCGCTTGGATTTGAAGCTGAATCGTTTGTTTCGCATGCAGCTGAAGCAAAATCATGTTTATCTCAAGTATTCGAAGCTAATCCATTTGTTTCGCACGGATTTGAAGCTAAATCTTCTTCTCCGCATTGATTTGAAGTTAAATCATGTGTAATGCTTGGAATTAATGCTCACTCGTTTGTTTCGCAGCATTTGAAGCTATATCACTTAAATCGCAAGTATATGAAGCTAAATCATTCGTTCCGCATGGATTTGAAGCTAAGCCATCTACGTCGCATTGATTTGAAGCGAAACCTTCAACATCTTATTGATTTGAAGCTAAATCATGTGTTTCGCATGGATTTGAAGCAAACTCGTTTGTTTCGCCTGCATTTGTAACTATATCACTTATATTCGTAAGTATTTAAAGCTAAATCTTTCGTTTCGAATGGATTTGAAGGTAAGCCTTCTATTTCGCATTGATTTGAAGCTAAATTATGTGTTTCGCATTTATCTGAAGCTAAGGCTTCTACTTCGCATTGATTTGAAGCTAAATCATTTGTTTCGCATGGAATTGAAGCTACCTCGTTTGTTCCTCCTGCTTTTGAAGCTATATCACTTATATCGCATTGATTTGAAGCTGCACCTACTACATCGTATTGATTTGAAGCTAAATCATGTGTATCGCATGGATTTGAAGCTAAGCCTTCTACTGCGCATTGATTTGAAGCTAAATCATGTGTTTCGCATGGATTTGAAGTAAACCTGTTTGATTCGTCTGCATTTGATGCTAAATCATGGATATCACAAGCATTAGAAGCTAAACCATTTGATTCGCATGTATTTGAAGCTAAGTCTTCTACTTTGCATGAATTTGACGCTAAATCATGTGTTTCGCATGGATTTGAAGCCAACTTGTTTGTTTCGCCTGCATTTGAATCAAAATCATGTATATCACAAGTATTTGAAGCTAAATCATTCGTTTCGCATGGATTTGAAGATAAACCTTCTAGTTCGCATGTATTAGAAGCTAACTCGATAGATCCGTCTACATGAGTTGATGCTAAATCATGTGTTTCGCTTGGATTTGAAGGTAACTCGTTTGTTTCGCATGCAGTTGAAGCTATATCACTTATATCGCAAGTATTTGATGCTAAATCATTTGTTTCGCACGTATTTGAAGCTAAGCCTTCTACATCGCATAGATATCAAGCTAAATCATGTGTTTCGCATGGATATGAAACTAACACGTTTGTTTCGCATGCAGTTGTAGCTAAATCATGTATATCACAAGTGTCTGAAGCTAAGCCATTTGTTCCGCATGGATTAGAAGCCAAGCCTTCTACTTCGCAATGATTTGAAGCTATATCATGTGTTTCACATGGATTTGTAGCTAACTCGTTTGTTTCGCCTGCATTTGAAGCTATATCGTTTATGTCGCAAGTATCTGAAGCTAAATCATGTGTTTCGCATGGACCTGAAGCTAACTCCTTTGTTTCGCATGCAGCTGAAGCTATATCACCTATATCCGAAGTGTTTGAAGCTCAATCGTTTGTTCCGCATGGATTTGAAGCTAAACCTTCTAAATCACACTGATTTGAAGATAAATCATGTGATTCGCTTGGATTTGAAGCTATCTCGTTTGCGTCGACTGCATTTGATGCTATATCACTTATATCGCAAGTATCTGATGCTAAATCACTTGTTTCGCATGAATTTGAATCTGAACCTTCTACATCGCATTGATTTGTAGTTAAATCATGTATTTCGCATGGATTTGGATCTAACTAGTCTGTTTCACCAGCATTTGAAGCTATATCACTTTTATCGCAAGTATCTGATGCTAAATCATTTGTTTCGCATGGATTTGAAGCTAAACCTTCTACATCGCATTGATTTGAAGCTATATTTTGTGTTTCGCTTGGATTTGAAGCTAACTCGTTTCTTTCGCCTGCATTTGAAGCTATATCACTTATATTGCAAGTATCTGAAGCTAAATCATTTGTTTCGCTCGGATTTGAAGCTAAACCTTCTACATAGAATTGACTTGAAGCTAAACCTTCTACATAGAATTGATTTGAAGCTTAATCATGTGTTTTGCATGGATTTGAAGCTAACTCGTTTGTTTCGCCTGCATTTAAAGCTATTTCATTTATACCACAAGTATTTGAAGCTAAATCATTCGTTTGGCATGGATTTGAAGCTAATCCTTCTACTTCGCTTTGATTTGAAGCTAAATCATGTGTATCGCATTGATTTGAAGCTAATTCGTTTGTTTCGCACGCAGTTGAAGCTAAATCATGTATATCACAAGTATTTGAAGCTAAACCATTTGATTCGCATGGAATTGAAGCTAAACCATGAGTTTCGCATGAATTTGAAGATAAATCATGTGATTCGCATGGATTTGAAGCTAAGCCTTCTAATTCGCATGGATTTGAAGCTATCTCGTTTGTTTCGCGTTCAGTTGAATCTATACCACTTATACCCCAACTGTTTGAAGCTGAATCATTTGTTTCGCATGGATTTGATGCTAAGGCTTCTATTTCGCATTGATTTGATGCTAAATCATGTGTTTGGCTTGGATTTGAAGATGAATCGTTTGGTTCGCATGCAGCTGATGCAAAATCATGTATATCTCAAGTATTTGAAGCTAAACCATAAGTTTCGCATGGATTTGAAGCTAAATCTTATTCATCGCATTGATTTGAAGTTAAATCATGTGTTACTCTTGGATTTAAAGCTCAATCGTTTGTTTCGCCAGCATTTGAAGCTATATCACTTATATCGCAAGTATATGAAGCTAAATAATTTGTGTCGCATGGATTTGATGCTAAGCTTTCTACTTCGCATTGATTTGAAGCTAAGTTACGTGTATCGCATGGATTTGAATCTAACTCGTTTGTTTCGCCTGCATTAGAAGCTAAATCATGTATATTAAAAGTATTTTAAGTTAATCCGTCCGTTTCGCTTGGATTTGAAGCTAAGCCTTCTACTTCGCATTGATTTGCAGCTAAATCATGTGTTTGCCATTGATTTGAAGCTAACTCGTTTGTTTCGCATGCAGTTGAAGCTAAATCATGTCTTCCACAAGTATTTGAAGATGAACCATTTGAATCCAATGGATTTGAACCTGGCCCTTCTACTTCGCACCGATTTGCAGCTAAATAATGTGTTTCGCATGGTTTTGTAGCTAAACCTTGTACATCCCATGGATTTGAAGCTAACTCATTTGTTTCATGTGCATTTGAAGCTATATCACTTATATCGCAAGTATCTAAAGCAAGATCATTGGTTTTTCATGGATTTGAAGCTAAACCTTCCACAACGCATTGATTTGCTGCTAAATCATGTGTTTCGCATGTATTTGAAGCTGACTCGTTTGTTGCGCATGCAGTTAAATCTAAATAACGTATATCTCATGTATTTCAAGCTAAACCATTTGTTTCGCATGGATTTAAAGCTAAGCCTTCTACTTCCCATTGATTCGAAGCTAAATCATGTGTGTCACATGGATTTACAAGCTAACAAGTTTGATTCGACTGCATTTGAAGCTATATCACTTATATCGCAAGTATCTGAAGCAAAATCATTGGTTTCGCGTGGATTTGAAGCTAAACCTTCTACTTCGCACTGATTTGAAGCTAAATCATGTGTTTCGCATGGATTTGAAGCTAACTCATTTGTTTCATCTGCATTTGAAGCTATATCACTTATATCGCAAGTATCTAAAGCAAGATCATTGGTTTTTCATGGATTTGAAGCTAAACCTTCTACAACGCATTGATTTGCTGCTAAATCATGTGTTTCGCATGTATTTGAAGCTGACTCGTTTGTTGCGCATGCAGTTAAATCTAAATAACGTATATCACACGTATTTCAAGCTAAACCATTTGTTTCGTCTGCATTTGAAACTATATCACTTACACCGCAACTAACTGAAGCTAAATCATTTGTTCCGCATGGATTTGATGCTAAGTCTTCTACTTCCCATTGATTTGAAGCTAAATCATGTGTATCGCATGGATTTTGAAGCTAACTCGTTTGATTCGTCTGCATTTGAAGCTATATCAATTATATCCCTAGTGTTTGAAGCTAAATCTCTTGTTTCGCATGGATTTGAAGCTAAACCTTCTACATCGCATTGATTTGAAGTTTAATCATGTGTTTTGCATCGATTTGAAGCTAACTCGTTTGTTTCCCCTGCATTTGAAACTATATCACTAATGTCGCAAGTATCTGAACCTAAATCGTTTGTTTCGCATGGATTTGAAGCTAAGCCTTCTACTTCGCATTGATTTGAAGCTGAATCATGTGTATCTCATAGGTTTCAAGCTAACTCGTTTGATTCGCCTGCATTTGAAACTATATCACTTACATCGCAACTATCTGAAGCTAAATCATTTGTTCCGCACGTATTTGATGCTAAGCCTTCTACTTCGCATTGATTTGAAGCTAAATCATTTGTTTCGCATGGAATTGAAGCTAACTCGCTTGTTTCGCATGCAGTTGAAGCTAAATAATGTATATCACAAGTATTTGTAGCTAAACCATTTGTTTCGCATGGATTTGAAGCTAAGCCTTCTTCTTCGCATTGATTTGAAGCTAAATCATTTGTTTCGCATGGAATTGAAGCTAACTCGTTTGTTTCGCATGCTGTTGAAGCTAAATCATGTCTTTCACAAGTATTTGTAGCCGAACCATTAGAATGGTATGGATTTGAAGCAGAGCCTTCTACTTCGCACTGATTTGAGGCTAAATCATGTGTCTCGCTTGGATTTGAAGCTAAGCCTTCTACTTCGAATTGATTTGAAGCTAAATCATGTGTTTCGCATGGATTGGAATCTAAATCATGTGTATTGCATGGATTTGAAGCTAACTCGTTTGTTTCGCCTGCATTTGAAGCTATTCCATTTATACCACAAGTATTTGAAGCTAAATCATTCGTTTGGCATGGATTTGAAGCTAAGCCTTCTACTTCGCTTTGATTTGTAGCCGAATCATGTGTTTCGCATGGATTTGAAGCTAACTCTTTTGTTTCGCCTGCAGTTGAAGCTGTATCCCTCATATTCGCAAGTATTTTAAACTAAATCTTTCGTTTCGCATGGATTTGAAGCTAAGCCTTCTACTTCGCATTGACTTGCGTATAAATTCATTTCTTTCGTCCGGATTTGAAGCTAAGCCTCCTACTTCGCATTGACTTGAAGCTCAATCATGTGTTTCGCCTGGATTCGAAGCTAACTCGTTTGTTTCGCCTGCATTTGAAGCTATGTCACTTATATCGCAAGTATTTGAAGCTAAATAATTGGCGTCGCTTGGATTTGAAGCTAAGCCTACTACTTCGAATTGATTTGAAGCTAAATCATGTGTATCGCATTGATTTGAAGCTAATTCGTTTGCTTCGCACGCAGTTGAAGCTAAATCATGTATATCACAAGTATTCGAAGCTAAACCATTTGATTCGCATGGAATTGAAGCTAAACCATGTGTTTCGCATGAATTTGAAAATAAATCACGTGATTCGCATGGATTTGAAGCTAAGCCTTCTAATTCGCATTGTTTTGAAGCTAAATCATGTGTTTAGCTTGGATTTGAAGCTGTGCCTTATACTTCGCATTGATTAGAAGCTAAATCATGTGTTTCGCATGGATTGGAAGCTAAATCATGTGTTCTGCATGGATTTGAAGCTAACTCTTTTCTTTCGCCTGCATTTGAAGCTATATCACATATACCGCAAGTATCTGAAGCTAAATCAATTGTTTCTCATGTATTTGAAGCTAAGCCTTCTACTTCGCATTGATTTGATGTTAAATCATGTGTTTCGCTTGGATTTGAAGCTGAACTTTATACTTCGCATTGATTAGAAGCTAAATCATGTGTTTCGCATGGATTGGAATCTAAATCATGTGTTTTGCATGGATTTGAAGCTAACTCGTTTGTTTCGCCTGCATTTGAAGCTATTTCATTTATACCACAAGTATTTGAAGCTAAACCATTTGATTCGCATGGAATTGAAGCTAAACCATGTGTTTCGCATGAATTTGAAGATAAATCATGTGATTCGCATGGATTTGAAGCTAAGCCTTCTAATTCGCAGTGATTTGAAGCTAAATCATTTGTTTCGTCTGTATTTGAAGCTATATCACTTAGATCGCAAGTATCTGAAGCTAAATCATTTGTGTCGCATGGATTTGAAGCTATCTCGTTTGTTTCGCCTTCAGTTGAATCTATACCACTTATACCCCAACTGTTTGAAGCTGAATCATTTGTTTCGCATGGATTTGATGCTAAGCCTTCTATTTCGCATTGATTTGAAGCTAAATCATGTGTTTGGCTTGGATTTGAAGCTGAATCGTTTGTTTCGCATGCAGCTGATGCAAAATCATGTATATCTCAAGTATTTGAAGCTAAACCATAAGTTTCGCATGGATTTGAAGCTAAATCTTATTCATCGCATTGATTTGAAGTTAAATCATGTGTTACTCTTGGATTTAAAGCTCAATCGTTTGTTTCGCAGCATATGAAGCTATATCACTTATATCGCAAGTATATGAAGCTAAATAATTTGTGTCGCATGGATTTGATGCTAAGCTTTCTAGTTCGCATTGATTTGAAGCTAAGTTATGTGTATCGCATGGATTTGAATCTAGCTCGTTTGTTTCGCCTGCATTAGAAGCTGAATCGTGTATATCAAAAGTATTTTAAGTTAATCCATTCGTTTCGCTTGGATTTGAAGCTAAGCCTTCTACTTCGCATTGATTTGCAGCTAAATCATGTGTTTGCCATTGATTTGAAGCTAACTCGTTTGTTTCGCATGCAGTTGAAGCTAAATCATGTCTTCCACAAGTATTTGAAGATGAACCATTGCAATCGCATGGATTTGAACCTGGCCCTTCTACTTCGCACTGATTTGCAGCTAAATAATGTGTTTCGCATGGTTTTGTAGCTAAACCTTGTACATCCCATGGATTTGAAGCTAAATCATGTGTCTGGCACGGATTTAAAGCTAAACCTTCTACATCGCATTGATTTGAAGCTAAATCATGTGTTTCGCATGGATTTGAAGCTAACTCGTTTGTTTCATCTGCATTTGAAGCTATATCACTTATATCGCAAGTATCTAAAGCAAGATCATTGGTTTTTCATGGATTTGAAGCTAAACCTTCTACAACGCATTGATTTGCTGCTAAATCATGTGTTTCGCATGTATTTGAAGCTGACTCGTTTGTTGCGCATGCAGTTGAATCTAAATAACGTATATCTCATGTATTTCAAGCTAAACCATTTGTTTCGCATGGATTTCAAGCTAAGCCGTCTACTTCCCATTGATTCGAAGCTAAATCATGTGTGTCACATGGATTTACAATCTAACAAGTTTGATTCGACTGCATTTGAAGCTATATCACTTATATCGCAAGTATCTGAAGCAAAATCATTGGTTTCGCGTGGGTTTGAAGCTAAACCTTCTACTTCGCACTGATTTGCATCTAAATCATGTGTTTCGCATGTATTTGAAGCTGACTCCTTTGTTGCGCATGCAGTTAAATCTAAATAACGTATATCACACGTATTTCAAGCTAAACCATTTGTTTCGTCTGCATTTGAAACTATATCACTTACACCGCAACTATCTGAAGCTAAATCATTTGTTCCGCATGGATTTGATGCTAAGTCTTCTACTTCCCATTGATTTGAAGCTAAATCATGTGTATCGCATGGATTTTGAAGCTAACTCGTTTGATTCGTCTGCATTTGAAGCTATATCACATATATCCCTAGTGTTTGAAGCTAAATATCTTGTTTCGCATGGATTTGAAGCTAAACCTTCTACATCGCATTGATTTGAAGTTTAATCATGTGTTTTGCATCGATTTGAAGCTAACTCGTTTGTTTCCCCTGCATTTGAAACTATATCACTAATGTCGCAAGTATCTGAACCTAAATCGTTTGTTTCGCATGGATTTGAAGCTAAGCCTTCTACTTCGCATTGATTTGAAGCTGAATCATGTGTATCTCATAGGTTTCAAGCTAACTCGTTTGATTCGCCTGCATTTGAAACTATATCACTTACATCGCAACTATCTGAAGCTAAATCATTTGTTCCGCACGTATTTGATGCT
The DNA here is from genome assembly GCF_051020955.1 of Megalopta genalis. Lineage (NCBI taxonomy): Eukaryota > Metazoa > Arthropoda > Insecta > Hymenoptera > Halictidae > Megalopta > Megalopta genalis. Next base: position 147,247 of record NW_027476516.1, on the reverse strand, counting down.
AAGCCTTCTACTTCGCATTGATTTGAAGCTAAATCATTTGTTTCGCATGGAATTGAAGCTAACTCGCTTGTTTCGCATGCAGTTGAAGCTAAATAATGTATATCACAAGTATTTGTAGCTAAACCATTTGTTTCGCATGGATTTGAAGCTAAGCCTTCTTCTTCGCATTGATTTGAAGCTAAATCATTTGTTTCGCATGGAATTGAAGCTAACTCGTTTGTTTCGCATGCTGTTGAAGCTAAATCATGTCTTTCACAAGTATTTGTAGCCGAACCATTAGAATGGTATGGATTTGAAGCAGAGCCTTCTACTTCGCACTGATTTGAGGCTAAATCATGTGTCTCGCTTGGATTTGAAGCTAAGCCTTCTACTTCGAATTGATTTGAAGCTAAATCATGTGTTTCGCATGGATTGGAATCTAAATCATGTGTATTGCAAGGATTTGAAGCTAACTCGTTTGTTTCGCCTGCATTTGAAGCTATTCCATTTATACCACAAGTATTTGAAGCTAAATCATTCGTTTGGCATGGATTTGAAGCTAAGCCTTCTACTTCGCTTTGATTTGTAGCCGAATCATGTGTTTCGCATGGATTTGAAGCTAACTCTTTTGTTTCGCCTGCAGTTGAAGCTGTATCCCTCATATTCGCAAGTATTTTAAACTAAATCTTTCGTTTCGCATGGATTTGAAGCTAAGCCTTCTACTTCGCATTGACTTGCGTATAAATTCATTTCTTTCGTCCGGATTTGAAGCTAAGCCTCCTACTTCGCATTGACTTGAAGCTCAATCATGTGTTTCGCCTGGATTCGAAGCTAACTCGTTTGTTTCGCCTGCATTTGAAGCTATGTCACTTATATCGCAAGTATTTGAAGCTAAATAATTGGCGTCGCTTGGATTTGAAGCTAAGCCTACTACTTCGAATTGATTTGAAGCTAAATCATGTGTATCGCATTGATTTGAAGCTAATTCGTTTGCTTCGCACGCAGTTGAAGCTAAATCATGTATATCACAAGTATTCGAAGCTAAACCATTTGATTCGCATGGAATTGAAGCTAAACCATGTGTTTCGCATGAATTTGAAAATAAATCACGTGATTCGCATGGATTTGAAGCTAAGCCTTCTAATTCGCATTGTTTTGAAGCTAAATCATGTGTTTAGCTTGGATTTGAAGCTGTGCCTTATACTTCGCATTGATTAGAAGCTAAATCATGTGTTTCGCATGGATTGGAAGCTAAATCATGTGTTCTGCATGGATTTGAAGCTAACTCTTTTCTTTCGCCTGCATTTGAAGCTATATCACATATACCGCAAGTATCTGAAGCTAAATCAATTGTTTCTCATGTATTTGAAGCTAAGCCTTCTACTTCGCATTGATTTGATGTTAAATCATGTGTTTCGCTTGGATTTGAAGCTGAACTTTATACTTCGCATTGATTAGAAGCTAAATCATGTGTTTCGCATGGATTGGAATCTAAATCATGTGTTTTGCATGGATTTGAAGCTAACTCGTTTGTTTCGCCTGCATTTGAAGCTATTTCATTTATACCACAAGTATTTGAAGCTAAACCATTTGATTCGCATGGAATTGAAGCTAAACCATGTGTTTCGCATGAATTTGAAGATAAATCATGTGATTCGCATGGATTTGAAGCTAAGCCTTCTAATTCGCAGTGATTTGAAGCTAAATCATTTGTTTCGTCTGTATTTGAAGCTATATCACTTAGATCGCAAGTATCTGAAGCTAAATCATTTGTGTCGCATGGATTTGAAGCTATCTCGTTTGTTTCGCCTTCAGTTGAATCTATACCACTTATACCCCAACTGTTTGAAGCTGAATCATTTGTTTCGCATGGATTTGATGCTAAGCCTTCTATTTCGCATTGATTTGAAGCTAAATCATGTGTTTGGCTTGGATTTGAAGCTGAATCGTTTGTTTCGCATGCAGCTGATGCAAAATCATGTATATCTCAAGTATTTGAAGCTAAACCATAAGTTTCGCATGGATTTGAAGCTAAATCTTATTCATCGCATTGATTTGAAGTTAAATCATGTGTTACTCTTGGATTTAAAGCTCAATCGTTTGTTTCGCAGCATATGAAGCTATATCACTTATATCGCAAGTATATGAAGCTAAATAATTTGTGTCGCATGGATTTGATGCTAAGCTTTCTAGTTCGCATTGATTTGAAGCTAAGTTATGTGTATCGCATGGATTTGAATCTAGCTCGTTTGTTTCGCCTGCATTAGAAGCTGAATCGTGTATATCAAAAGTATTTTAAGTTAATCCATTCGTTTCGCTTGGATTTGAAGCTAAGCCTTCTACTTCGCATTGATTTGCAGCTAAATCATGTGTTTGCCATTGATTTGAAGCTAACTCGTTTGTTTCGCATGCAGTTGAAGCTAAATCATGTCTTCCACAAGTATTTGAAGATGAACCATTGCAATCGCATGGATTTGAACCTGGCCCTTCTACTTCGCACTGATTTGCAGCTAAATAATGTGTTTCGCATGGTTTTGTAGCTAAACCTTGTACATCCCATGGATTTGAAGCTAAATCATGTGTCTGGCACGGATTTAAAGCTAAACCTTCTACATCGCATTGATTTGAAGCTAAATCATGTGTTTCGCATGGATTTGAAGCTAACTCGTTTGTTTCATCTGAATTTGAAGCTATATCACTTATATCGCAAGTATCTAAAGCAAGATCATTGGTTTTTCATGGATTTGAAGCTAAACCTTCTACAACGCATTGATTTGCTGCTAAATCATGTGTTTCGCATGTATTTGAAGCTGACTCGTTTGTTGCGCATGCAGTTGAATCTAAATAACGTATATCTCATGTATTTCAAGCTAAACCATTTGTTTCGCATGGATTTCAAGCTAAGCCGTCTACTTCCCATTGATTCGAAGCTAAATCATGTGTGTCACATGGATTTACAATCTAACAAGTTTGATTCGACTGCATTTGAAGCTATATCACTTATATCGCAAGTATCTGAAGCAAAATCATTGGTTTCGCGTGGGTTTGAAGCTAAACCTTCTACTTCGCACTGATTTGCATCTAAATCATGTGTTTCGCATGTATTTGAAGCTGACTCCTTTGTTGCGCATGCAGTTAAATCTAAATAACGTATATCACACGTATTTCAAGCTAAACCATTTGTTTCGTCTGCATTTGAAACTATATCACTTACACCGCAACTATCTGAAGCTAAATCATTTGTTCCGCATGGATTTGATGCTAAGTCTTCTACTTCCCATTGATTTGAAGCTAAATCATGTGTATCGCATGGATTTTGAAGCTAACTCGTTTGATTCGTCTGCATTTGAAGCTATATCACATATATCCCTAGTGTTTGAAGCTAAATATCTTGTTTCGCATGCATTTGTAGCTAAACTTACTACATCGCATTGATTTGATGCTAAATTATGTGTTTCGCTTGGATTTGAATGTAACTCAATGTTTCGCATGCAGGTGAAGCTATATCATCTATATCCTAAGTGTTTGAAGCTCAATCAATTGTTTCACATGGATTTGAAGCTAAACCTTCTACATGGCATTGATTTGAAGCTAAATCATTTGTTTCGCATGGAATTGAAGCTAACTCGCTTGTTTCGCATGCAGTTGAAGTTAAATAATGTGTATCACAAGTATTTGTAGCTAAACCATTTGATTCGCATGGATTTGAAGCTAAGCCTTCTTCTTCGCATTGATTTGAAGCTAAATCATTTGTTTCGCATGGAATTGAAGCTAACTCGTTTGTTTCGCATGGAATTGAAGCTAACTCGTTTGTTTCGCATGCAGTTGAAGCTAAATCATGTATATCACAAGTATTTGTAGCTAAACCATTTGTTTCGCATGGTTTTGAAGCTAAGCCTTCTACTTCGCATTGATTTGAAACTAAATCATTTGTTTCGCATGGAATTGAAGCTAACTCGTCTGTTTCGCATGCAGTTGAAGCTAAATCATGTATATCACAAGTATTTGTAGCTAAACCATTTGTTTCGCATGGATTTGAAGCTAAGCCTTCTAGTTCGCATTGACTTGCGTATAAATTCATGTCTTTCGTCCGGATTTGAAGCTAAGCCTCCTACTTCGCATTGACTTGAAGCTCAATCATGTGTTTCGCCTGGATTCGAAGCTCAATCATGTGTTTCGCCTGGATTCGAAGCTAACTCGTTTGTTTCGCCTGCATTAGAAGCTAAATCATGTATATCAAAAGTATTTTAAGTTAATCCATTCGTTTCGCTTGGATTTGAAGCTAAGCCTTCTACTTCGCATTGATTTGAAACTAAATCATGTGTTTCGCATGGATTTGAAGCTAACTCGTTTGTTTCACCAGCATTTGAAGCTATATCACTTATATTCGCAAGTATTTTAAGTTTATCCATTCGTTTCGCATGGGTTTGAAGCTAAGCCTTCTACTTCGTACTGATTTGAAGCTAAATCATGTGTTTCGCATGGATTTAAAGCTATCTCGTTTGTTTCGCATGCCGTTGAAGCTAAATCATGTATATCACAAGTATTTAAAGCTAAACCATTTGTTTCGCATTCATTTGAAGCTAAGCCTTCTACTTCGCATTGATTTGAAGTTAAATCATGTGTTTCCCTTTTATTTGAACTTAACTCGTTTGTTTCGCATGCCGTTAAAGCTAAATCATGTATATCACAAGTATTTAAAGCTAAACCATTTGTTTCGCATGGATTTGAAGCTAAGCATTCTACTTCGCATTGATTTGAAGCTAAATCATGTGTTACGCATGGAATTCAAGATAACTCCTTTATTTCGTACGCAGTTGAAGCTAAATCATGTATATCACAAGTATTTGAAGCAAAACCATTAGTTTCGCATGGATTTGAAGCTAAATCTTCTACTTCGCATTGATTTGAAGTTAAATCATGTGTTACGCTTGGATTTAATGCTCACTCGTTTGTTTCGCCTACATTTGAAGCTATATCACTTATATCGCAAGTATATGAAGCTAAATAATTTGTGTCGCATGGATTTGATGCTAAGCCTTCGACTTCGCATTGATTTGAAGCTAAATCACGTGTTCCGCATTGATTTGAAGCTAACTCGTTTGCTTCGCCTGCATTTGAAGATAAATCATGTATATCACATGTATTTGAAGCTAAACCATTCGATTCGCATGGATTTGAAGCTAAGCCCTCTACTTCGCATTGATTGTAGCTAAATCATGTATTTCGCTTGGATTTGAAGCTAACTCGTTTGTTTCGCATGCAGTTGAAGCTAAATCATGTATATCCCAAGTAATTGAAGCTAAACCATTGGATTCGGATGGATTTGAAGCTTAGCCTTCTGCTTCGCATGAATTTGAAGCTGACTCGTTTGTTTCGCATGCAGAAAAATCTAAATAACGTATATCACATGTATATGAAGCTAAACCATTTGTTTCGCATGGATTTGAAGCTAAGCCTTCTACTTCCCATTGATTCGAAGCTAATTCATGTGTATCGCAAGGATTTACAAGCTATCAAGTTTGATACGTCTGCATTTGAAGCTATATCACTTATATCGCAAGTATCTGAAGCGAAATCATTAGTTTCGCGTGGATTTGAAGCTAAACCTTCTACATCGCATTGATTTGATGCTAAATCATGTGTTTCGCATGTATTTGAAGCTGACTCGTTTGTTGCGCATGCAGTTCAATCTAAATAACGTTTATCACAAGTAATTGTAGCTAAACAATTTGTTTCGCATGGATTTGAATCTAAGCCGTGTACTTCGAATTGATTTGAAGGTAAATCATGTTTTTCGCATGGATTTGAAGCTAAACCATCTATATCGCATTGATTTGCAGCTAAGTCATTTGTTTCGCATGGATTTGAAGCTATCTCGTTTGTTTCGCCTGCATTTGAAACTATATCACTTACATCACAACTATCTGAAGCTAAATCATTTGTTCCGCATGGATTTGATGCTAAGACTTCTACTTCCCATTGATTTGAAGCTAAATCATGTGTATCGCATGGATTTTGAAGCTAACTCGTTCGATTCGTCTGCATTTGAAGCTATATCACTTATATCCCTAGTGTTTGAAGGTAAATCTCTTGTTTCGCATGGATTTGAAGCTAAACCTTCTACGTCACATTGATTTGAAGTTTAATCATGTGTTTTGCATCGATTTGAAGCTAACTCGTTTGTTTCCTCTGCATTTGAATCTATATCACTTATGTCGCAAGTATCTGAACCTAAATCATTTGTTTCGCAAGGATTGGAAGCTAATCCTTCTACTTCGCATTGATTTGAAGCTAAATCATGTGTATCGCATGGATTTTGAAGCTAACTCGTTCGATTCGTCTGCATTTGAAGCTATATCACTTATATCCCTAGTGTTTGAAGGTAAATCTCTTGTTTCGCATGGATTTGAAGCTAAACCTTCTACGTCACATTGATTTGAAGTTTAATCATGTGTTTTGCATCGATTTGAAGCTAACTCGTTTGTTTCCTCTGCATTTGAATCTATATCACTTATGTCGCAAGTATCTGAACCTAAATCCTAATCCTTCTACTTCGCATTGATTTGAAGCTAAATCATGTGTATCGCATGGGTTTCAAGCTAACTCGTTTGATCCGTCTGCATTTGAAGCTATATCACTTATGTCGCAAGTATCTGAAGCAAAATCATTGGTTTCGCGTGGATTTGAAGCTAAACCTTCTACATCGCATTGATTTGCAGCTAAATGATTTGTTTCGTATGGATTTGAATCTATCTCGTTTGTTTTGCCTGCATTTGAAACTATATCACAATATGTCGCAAGTATCTTAACCTAAATAATTTGTTTCGCATGGATTTGAAGCTAATCCCACTACTGCGCGTTGATTTGAAGCTAAATCATGTGTATCGCATGGATTTTGAAGCTAACTCGTTTGATTCGCATGGATTTGAAGCTAAGCCTTGTCCTTCGCCTTGATATCAAGTTAAATCATGTGTTTCGCATGGATTTGAAACTGACACATTTGTTTCGCAAGCAGTTGAAGCTAATTCATGTATATCACTAGTATTTGAAGCAAAACCATTTGTTCCGCCTGGATTTGAAGCAAAGCCTTCTACTTCGCATTGATTTGAAGCTAAATCAAGTGTTTCGCATGGAATTGAAGCTAACTCGTTTATTTCGCCTGCATTTGAAGCTATATCACTTATATGGCAAGTATTTGAAGCTAAATCATTTGTTTCGGGCGGATTTGAATTTAGACCTTCTTCATCGCATTGATTTGAAGCTAATTCATGTGTTTCGCATTGATTTGAAGCTAATTCGTTTGTATCGCCTGCATATGAAGCTATATCAACTATATCGCAAGTATTTGAAGCTAAATCATTTGTGTCGCATGGATTTGAAGCAAAACGTTCAACATCGCATTGATTTGAAGTTAAATATTATGTATCGCATTGATTTGAAGCTAAGCCTTCCACTTCGCATTGATTTGAAGCTAAATCATGTGTATCGCTTTGTTTTGAAGCTAATTATTTTGTTTCGCAAGGAGTTGAATATAAATCATGTTTATCACAAGTATCTGAAGCTAAACCATTTGTTTCGCATGAATTTGAAGCTATACCATGTGTTTCGCATGAATTTGAAGATAAATCATGTGTTTCGCATGGGTTTTGAAGCTAAGCCTCCTACATCGCACTGATTTGAAGCCAAATTATTTCGTGCGCATGGATTTGAAGCTAAGCCTTCTACATCGCATTGGTTTGCAGCATAATCATGTGTTTCACATGGATTTGTATCTAACTCGTTTGTTTCGCCTGCATTTGAAGCTATATCATTTATATCGCAAGTATCTGTAGCTAAATCATTTGTTTCTCATGGACTTGTAGCTAATCCATCTATATCGCAATGATTTGAAGCTAAATCATGTGTTTCGCTTGGATTTGAAGATAACTCGTTTGTTTCGCTTGCAGCTGAAACAAAATCATGTATGTCATAAGTATTTGAAGCTAAACCATTTGTTTCTCATGTATTTGATGCTAAGCCTTCCACTTCCCATTGATTTGAAACTAAATAATGTGTTTCGCTTGGATTCGAAGCTAAAGCGTTTGTTTCGCTTGGATTTGAAGCTCACTCGTTTGTTTCGCCTGCATTTGAAGCTGTAACAATTATACCGCAAGTATATGAAGCTAAATAATTTGTGTCGCATGGATTCGATGCTAAGCCTTCTACTTCGCACTGATTTGCAGCTAAATCCTGTGTTTCGCTTGGATTTGAAGCTAACTCGTTTGTTTTGCTCGCAGTTGAAGCTAAATTATGTATATCATGAGTATCTGAAGCTAATCCATTTGTTCCGCATGGAATTGAAGCTAAGCCTTCTACTTCGTATTGATTTGAAGCAAAATCATGTGTTTCACATGGACTTGAAGCTAATGCATCTAAATCGCATTGATTTGAAGCTAAATCAAGTATTTCGCTTGGATTTGAAGCTAACTCGTTTGTTTAGTCTGCATTTGAGGATATATCACTTATATCGCAAGTATCTGAAGCTAAATCATATGTTTCGCAGGGATTTGAAGCTAAACCTTCTACATCGCATTGATTTGCAGCCAATTCAAGTGTTTCGCTTGGATTTGAAGCTAACTGGTTTGTTTCGCACGCAGTTGAAGCTAAATTATGTATATCATAAGTATCTGAAGCTAATCCATTTGTTCCGCATGGATTTGAAGCTAAGCATTCTACTTCGCATTGATTTGAAGCTAAATCATGTGTTACGCATGGAATCCAAGATAACTCCTTTATTTCGTACGCAGTTGAAGCTAAATCATGTATATCACAAGTATTTGAAGCAAAACCATTAGTTTCGCATGGATTTGAAGCTAAATCTTCTACTTCGCATTGATTTGAAGTTAAATCATGTGTTACGCTTGGATTTAATGCTCACTCGTTTGTTTCGCCTGCATTTGAAGCTATATCACTTATATCGCAAGTATATGAAGATACATAATTTGTGTCGCATGGATTTGATGCTAAGCCTTCGACTTCGCATTGATTTGATTCTAAATCATGTGTTCCGCATGGATTTCAAGATAACTCGTTTGTTTCGCATGCAGTTGAAGCTAAATCATGTATATCACGTGTATTTGAAGCTAAACCATTTGATTCGCATGGATTTGAAGCTAAGTCCTCTACTTCGCATTGATTGAAATTAAATCATGTTTTTCGTTTGAATTTGAAGCTGAGTCGTTTGTTTCGCATGCAGTTGAAGCTACATCATGTATATCACATGTATTTGAAGCTAAACCATTTTTTTCGCATGGATTTGAGGCTAAGCCCTCTACTTCGCATGGATTTGAAATTAAATGATGTGTTTCCTTTGGATTTGAAGCTAACTCGTTTGTTTCGCATGCAGTGAAGCTAAATAATGTATATCACCATTATTTGAAGCTAAAACATTTGATTCGCATGAATTTGAAGCTAAGCCTTCTAGTTCGCATTGATTTGAAGCTAAATCATGTGTGTCGCATGGATTTGAAGCTAAGCCTTCTACTTCGCCTTGATTTGATTCTAAATCATGTGTTCCGCATGGATTTCAAGATAACTCGTTTGTTTCGCATGCAGTTGAAGCTAAATCATGTATATCACGTGTATTTGAAGCTAAACCATTAGATTCGTATGGATTTGAAGCTAAGTCCTCTACTTCGCATTGATTGACCCTAAATCATGTTTTTCGCTTGAATTTGAAGCTGAGTCGTTTGTTTCGCATGCAGTTGAAGCTAAATCATGTATATCACATGTATTTGAAGCTAAACCATTTGTTTCTCATGTATTTGCTGCTAAGCTTTCCACTTCGCATTGATTTGAAACTAAATAATGTGTTTCGCTTGGATTTGAAGCTAAAGCGTTTGTTTCGCATGCAGTTTTAGGTAAATCATGTATATCACAAGTATTTGATGCTAAACCATTTGTTTCGCATGGATTTGAAGATAAGCCTTCTACTTCGCATTGATTTGAAGCTAAATCATGTGATTTGCATGGATTTGAAGGTAACTCGTTTGTTTCGCATGCAGTTGAAGCTGAATCATGTGTATCACAAGCAGTTGAAGCTAAACCATTTGTTTCACATGGATTTGAAGCTAAATCTTCTACATCGCATTGATTTGTGCCCAAATCATGTGATACGCATGGATTTGAAGCTGACTCGTTTGTTTAGCCTGCTTTTGAAGCTAAACCATGTATAAAACAAGTATTTGAAGCTAAACTATTTGTTTCGCATGGATTTGAATCTAACATGTTTGTTTCGCAAGCAGTGAAAGTTAAATCATGTTTATCAGAGGTATCTCAATCTAAACCATTCGATTCGCATTGACTTGAAGCTAAGCCTTCTACGTCGCACTGATTTGTAGCTAAATCATGTGTTTCGCATGAATTTGAAGATAACTCGTTTTTTTGTCTGCATTTGAAGCTATTTCATTTATATCGCAAGTATTTGAATCGAAATCATGTGTTTCGATTGGATTTGAGGCTATGCCTTCTACTTCGCATTGAGTTGAAGCTAAATCTTGCGTTTCGAATGGATTTGAAGCTAACTCGATTGTTTCGCATGCATTTGAAGCTATATCACAGTTGTTCGCAAGTATTTGAAGCTAAATCATTCGTTTCGCATGAATATTAAGCTAAGCCATGTGTTTCGCTTGAATTCGAAGCTAAATCATGTGTTTCGCATGGATTTGAAGCTACCTCGATTTTTTCGCCTGCATTTGAAGCAATATCACTTATATCGAAATTATCTGAAGGAAAATCACTAGTTTCTCATGTATATGAAGCTAATCCTGCTACTTCGCATGGTTTTGGAGCTAACTCGTATGTTTCGCATGCAGTTGAAGCTAAATCATGTATATCACAAGTATTTCAAGCTGCACGATTTGTCTCGCATGGATTTGAAGCTAAATCTTCTACTTCGCATTGATTTTAAGTTAAATCATGTGTTTCGCTTGAATTTAAAGCTCACTCGTTTGTTTCGCCTACATTTGAAGCTATATCACTTATATCGCAAGTATATGAAGCTAAATAATTTGTGTCGCATGGATTTGATGCTAAGCCTCCTACTTCGCACTGATTTGAAGTTAAATCATGTGTTTCCGTTTGGTGTGAAGCTAAATCGTTTGCTTCGCATGCAGCTGAAGCAAAATCATGTATATCACAAGTATTTGAACCTAAACCATTTGTTTTGTATTGTTTCGAAGACAAGCCTTCTATTTCTCATTGATTTGAAGCTAAATCACGCGATTCGCATAGATTTGATGCTACCTCGTTTGTTTCACCAGCATTTGAAGCTATATCACTTATATTCGCAAGTATTTGAAGCTAATCCATTCGTTTCGCTTGGATTTGAAGCTAAGCCTTCTACTTCGCACTGATTTGAAGCTAAATCTTCTGATTCGCATGGATTTGAAGCTACTCGTTTGTTTCGCCTGCATTTGAAGCTATATTACTTACATTCGCAAGTATTTAAAGTTAATCCATTCGTTTCGCTTGGATTTGAAGCTAAGCCGTCTATTTCGCATTGATTTGAAGCTAAATCATGTGTTACGCTTGGATTTGAAGCTAACGGGGTTCGACCCGCTAAAACCCCCACGGCGGCCTAGGGCGCTGGCGAGTAGCGGGGGAGCCATGGGAACTCTCAAAGAACACAACCGCGGCTCCCCCTCGCCTGGCCGGCCACCAGGATGGAATGGCGGTGGCCGTCCGCGTCCCGGGGGGAGATTTATACTCCCCCCATGAATCATCTTGCTTCGGCGGTGCGGGGGACCGCACCCCACACCGCCTCGTCACTCCCACTATGGGGAGGACAGCTTGAGTTGGGGGGGGGTGGCGGGCGGCGGGCAATTAAGCCAGTAATCTAGTACACCCGCCGCCCGCCTATTCTCATCTGCTCGGGGAGGGGGGCTCTAGGCGTGGGCGCACACGCCGCACCCCCCGCTCACGACGACCCCGCTCGGCAGCCTCCTTCTGCAGCATCACCTCTTCGCAAAAGGCGATGGCTGCCGCCCATTTTCTCGGGCTCTCCAGCATGGCCCCAACTAAGCTGGAGAGAGCGAGGTCGCGACCAACTTCCCGTCTTTGGACTCGGCGCAGCACTGAAAAGGCGGGGCATACCTCCAGTGTATGCTGCGCCGAGTCCTCCTCCGCGCCACAGTGGTGGCACACCGTCGTCGCTTCCCGACCGATGCGACACAGGTAGACACCGAAGCAGCCATGCCCGGTGAATACCTGCGTCGCACGGTAGGTGAGCCTGCCAAACCGCCTCTCCCGCCACGAGGTGAAGTGCGGCAGGAGAGCCCCAGGGACGCGCTCGCCGGCATGGGAACAAAGCTCCGCATGCCATCTGGCGAGCGCAAGTCCCCGAGCCTGGAGCTCGAAGCACTGGACCGCCTCCTGCTCCGGCGGTTCCCCCCGAGCCCGGCCAGCGATGCATATGCGCCTATAAACATAGGCGCGCTTCGCCGCCTGCAGCTCGAAGGGAATTTCTCCCGCCAGAGCAAGCGCCGCCACGGTAGACGTGGTGCGGTAACCCCGTATGAGGCGAAGGGCCATTTGCCTCTGAAGCCGGCGCAACAACAAAGTGATGCGCCGGCTTGTCCTCGCGGACGGCGCCCAGATCGGGGCGCCGTACAAGGCCATGGACCGCACCACGCCTAGGTATAGGCGACGCACCATGTTATCCGGTCCACCGAGATTGGGCAACAGGCGGCCGAGCGAGGCCGCCGCCCTCTCAACCCGGGGGACGAGGCGGCCGAAATGCGCCCCGAATCTCCAGTGGCTGTCGAGGATCAGTCCGAGATACTTGATCTCGGACTTCACCTCGACGCAGGCTCCTCCAACCCAGATCCACGATCCGGCCGGTGGCCGCGACCGAGGCCGTCCAAACCAGACGGCCTCGGCCTTCTCCGGGGCCATCTTCAGCCCCAGATCGTGGATCTTCGCGACGACGGCTGCCACCGCAACCTCCGCTCGTCGGATGGTCCTCTCGAAGGTGTCCCCGACGGTGACCAACAACGTGTCGTCCGCATAGCAGACAAGGGTGGCACCGTCGGGCAAGGAGGCCTTCTCCAGGACTGCGTTATATCCCAGGTCCCACAGGAGTGGTCCTAACACGGACCCTTGTGGGACCCCGCAGTCCACTTCCCTCCGTATCGTCCCGTACCGGCCCGGGTATTCCACCCACCTGTCCCGCAGGTAGGCCCCGATCACCCGCCTCAGATAGGGAGGCACCTGGTGTTCAACCAGGGCCTCCCTAATGGCGGACCAGGGCAGGGTGTTGAACGCATTGACGATGTCGATCGACACCGCCAAGCACACCCCGCCCCGTGCCACGGCATTGTCCGAGAGGGACTTTAGACGGTCGATTGCGTCGACCGTCGATCGCCCCTCCCGGAAGCCGAACTGGCAGTCCGCCAGATCGGGGCCAACGCGGGACAGGTGCCTGGCGAGGCGGGCAGCAATGATCTTCTCAAAGATCTTGCCTACCTCGTCCAGGAGGCAACTGGGCCGGTACGCGGAGGGAGAATCCGCAGGCCTCCCATCCTTCCTTAAGAGGACCATCCGACTTCTCCTCCAGAGGTCCGGGAACACCCCGGACCTCAGGAGCCCGGAGAAGAGGCTTCTGAGCCTCCCGCCCAGGACGCTCATGGCAAGCGACCAGACCCGGCCGTGGATGCCGTCCGGCCCCGGGGCAGTATTCTTGCCCCGAAGCCATTTGACTACCCCGGCCATTTCCTCCGGCGCGACCTCCAGATCCGGGGACCACTCATGTCCCTCTAGCTGAGGGACGGGCCGGGACGCCTCCCCGCTGACGGGGAATAGCGCGTCCACGACCCGTCCGAGCATCCCCGGATCCAGGCTTTCCGTCAGAGGGGGCGCCCAGGGACGTAAACGTCCCATCGCCATTTTGTATGGGCGCCCCCACGGATCTCGGTTCAGAGACCCGAGAAAGTCGCGCCAGGCCTGGCTCTTCGCCTGCCTGATGGCCAGCTGCAGGGCGACCACCTTCTCCCTGTATCGCCCATACAGCTGGATAGCCAGCTCCACGTCGGAAAGTCGTCGACGACGGGCGCGGGCGTACTGGCGTCGCGCGCGGACGCACTCTGTGCGTAAATCCGCTATCGCGCGCGACCACCAGTACACCGCCTTCCTCGGGAAGACCCTGGCCCGGGGCATGGCGACGTCGCAAATCGATGTCATTGCGCCCCGGAACCAATGGGCCTCCCTTGTCCCGTCGACTGGCCCGGCCGGTGTTGCCGGCCAGGCCACGACGTGGGCTGCCGCCATCAGAGCGTCCTGGTCGAGGCGCTTCAGCGCCCACCGCGGCTGAGGCGATCTCTCATCAGCGGGGCGACGTCGGGGCGTCGATGGGGCGGCGGAGAGGCCGAGAACGATATATCTGTGGTCGGACAGCGTCTCGACCTCCTCCGCCACCCTCCACCCCGTAATACGGCGCACGGCCGGGGGCGTTGCCCATGACAGGTCAACGATGGACCCCCCGTTATACCGCACGCACGTATGGACCGAGCCCGTGTTTAGGAGACAGAGCCCGAGTCCCGCCGCCCAATCAAGCACCTCCCGGCCCCTCGGGTCCGTCTTGGGGGAACCCCAAGCCGAAGACTTGGCGTTGAAGTCCCCCAGGACCAGCACCGGACGTGGCTGGCAGCGAGAGACGCATCTCCCCACCACGTCCAGGTACTGTTCAAACTCCTCGAGGGACCACCTCGGAGGTGCGTAGATCGCCACAACCGCGGTGCCGCCCCAGTCAACGGCCAGGTATCCCCGGCCGCGCTCGATAACGGAGCACGCCGGGGACCTTGGCCGGCCTGTCCATATTATAACGGCGGAGCCGTCCAAGTCCCCCATCCAATGTGGATGGTCGGGGACCCGGTACGGCTCCGCCGCTACGGCCAACCCGGCACCCCGCTCGGCCAGGAATTGCACAAAAAGGTCTTGTGCCCTGACCGAGCGGTTCAGGTTGGCCTGAATAATAGGGCCAGTAGGCCCCATTACTCCGGCGCCTCAATCTCCATCGCCGCCGCGGAAGTGGTGGCTGCCGCCTTGGCCGTCGTGGTTCTCCTCCCCCTGCTCCCTCTGCCGCGTCTCGCGCTGGCAGGGCACGCCCGGCTGCCGAGGCGGTGGCCGGCCGGCTTGCCAGCACCCGCGCAAAGCGGACACTTTGGCTGTTCAGTGCAGCCAGCCACCTTGTGGTCCTGACTGCCGCACCCAAAACAGCAGCCGGACCGATCCTCGGCCGCAGTGCACCGCTGCCTTGTGTGGTCTAAGCCAAAGCAGCGGTAGCACTGCAACGGGCGGGCGCTGAGGGCCTCCACCGTCGCCTGGGTCCAGCCCACTGTCAGTTTGCCAGCGACCGCAACTTTGCGCGCGGCTGCAGCAGGGAACTGGACCCAGAGGGTGCCCAAACCAGAGGGGGAAGACCGGATTTCGCCGGTCCTCACATCCCCCAGGTCGCACCCTCCCACACGGGCGACAGCTGCGGCGACCTCCACCGGCGTGGTCGAGTCGACCAGGCCGCGCACCCTAAGGTCGGCCTTTTTGATTGGGCGCGCGACCTTCACGCCGGTCCCTGCCAGCGCGTCAGCCATCTTAGAGGCCAGAGCAGTGGCTTTGGCTGCTCCATCAGCTCCGGGGACCTCTAAAATTATTGCCCCCGTCACCGCTCTCCTCGGCTTCAGCGAGGCGATGCCAATTTCTGCCAGGTCTATTTTGGACCTGGCAGTGGCCATCGCCTCGGCGTAAGTCATCGCCCCGCCGGCCGGTACCGTTAGAGTAACGGCAGCCGTGCGGGGCGGACGCGGCGGCAGGGGAGCCCTTTTGGGAGCAGCCGGTGCCACCCGCCTCGCCGCCCTCTGGGTCAAAGCAGCCTTGGCAGCTGCCGCAGGTTTATCTGCGGCAGCCGCCCTTTTGGCCTTCCGGCCAACTACCTTTGACCACACCTCAGTTGGAGGTGTGGTGGAGGGCGGCGCAACAGTAGGCGCGGGCTGCATTTGTGTCGCCTTAGCGACAACAGTCCCTCCCCCACTGCCACCCTTTTTCTTTCCCCCCCCCTCCTGTCCATCGGCAGGGGTGGGGCGGACGGCACGGGTGTCGCCGATCGTGGGCCTCGCACACGCGGGACCAGCTCCCTTCTGAACGATGCCAATTTGGCATCGATAAGGGAGCCGATCTGTGCCAGCAAATCTGCTGGCACAGCCGCGGGTGGGGGCGAGGACCCTCCTCGCCCAGGGGACTGGGGCCCCCGAGCGCCGATATCCGGCAGCAATCCCTTGCCCCCACCAGGGGGCAGCGGCGGAGCCATCCCGGCAACAGCCGGCCCCGCCTCCACCGCTTGACGGAGTCGGGCGACTTCAGCCCGCAACTCCGCCAACTGCTCCCTTAATTGGGCATTCTCGGCTTCCAACAGCCGGGTGGCGCTGGGAGCCGACCGAACTGCCAGCTCCGCAACGCCCACCCGGCTGCTCAGGGCCGCCGTCCGGAGGGACCGCACCGCACTGGCCTTCAGTCCCGTCGCAGCACTGGAGATTCTGGCCACATCGCCCAGGCACTCCATTACTGCTGCCGCAACGTCACGCGTCGGGCGGCCCCGGAAATCCGCAGCGACCTCAACCTCATCCGGCAGCGGGTCGCTGGATCTCGCAGGCCTCGGCCCCGGGGCAGCCGGGTCGAAAATGCCCGCTATGAGGCTTCTATCAGCCTCAGCCTGTCTGCGTTTGGCCTCTTGGAGGCCAACGTATTCCCCGGTCGTCGGTGGCCGGCCCCGTTTCCTCCTGGAGGTGCCCGCGACGCTCTGCGACGAGTGGTGGGAGGAGACGGAGAAGTCCGACTCCTCCCCCCCCCCCGTCGCAGTCACCAAGGCCCTCCGCAGGCCTCTTTGTGCCGCGTGTGGCAGAAAGCCTCCGCGACACCGGCTCTACATATCGTTCTAGGCGCATGATTGGCTCGCACGACTCTCCCTCTCGCTCGTTACCCCCCTCCCCGGTTGTTTTTGAAAAAGAAGAATCCATAGTTCATCCCACGAGTGTGGTCGGAAAGGAGGTCACCCCGGGTATAGCCGCCATACCCGGGGAAGGCTAATACGCCCGGGGGGTCGCCAGGTACCCCGGGGTTGTCCGCTAACGATTGGTGCACCCACCAACCATAGCTGGCGCTTACTCCAGCTACGCCCTCTTCACCGCGCAACACTGCTTGGGGCTAGGAATTTTTTAGAGAGGTTGTCATCCTCGCGGTCCGGCCGGTTAAGGCAAGACCCCCGTTCCTGTAAAACATGACCACAGGTTTACGGTATGTGTCCGACATTAGTGGGCCCCTCACCTCAAGCCACTCCGGCTAGGTAGAACCTGCCAGGGAATAAAATCCCCGCCGGCACAGCCTTGAGGATCATTAGGGCACGAAGCCCCCCCACCACGACAAGGTAGCGGACACGGGGGGGAAGCTAAGCCTTCTACTTCGCATTGATTTGAAGCTAAATCACGTGTTCCGCATTGATTTGAAGCTAACTCTTTTGCTTCGCCTGCATTTGAAGATAAATCATGTATATCACATGTATTTGAAGCTAAACCATTTGATTCGCATGGATTTGAAGGTAAGCCTACTACTTCGCATTGATTTCAAGCTAAATCATATGTTTCGCTTGGCTTGGAAGCTAACTCGTTTGTTTCGCATGCAGTTGAAGTTAAATCCTGTATATCACAAGTATTTGAAGCTAATCCATTCGGTCCGCATGGATTAGAAGTTAAGCCTTCTACTTGGGATTGATTAGAAGCTAAGTCATGTGTTTCGCTTGGATTTGAAGCCAACTCGTTTGTTTCGCCTGCATTTGAAGCTATATCAATTGTATCGCAAGTATCTGAAGCTAAAACACTTTTTTCTCATGGATTCGAAGCCAAGACTTCTACTTCGCATTGACTTGAAGCTAAATCATGTGTTTCGCATGGATTTGAAGCTAACTCTTTTGTTCCGCCTGCAATTGAAGCTATATCACTTATATCGCAAGTATTTGAAGCTAAATCATTTGTTTCTCATGGATTTGAAGCTAATCCATCTACATCGCATTGATTTGAACCTAATTCAAGTGTTTCGCTTGGATTTGCAGCTAACTCATTTGCTTCGCACGCAGTTGAAGCTAAATTATGTATATCATAAGTATCTGAAGCTAATCCATTTATTACGCATGGATTTGAAACTAAGCCTTCTACTTCGCATTGATTTGAAGCTAAATCATGTGTTTCACATGGATTTGTAGCTAACTCAGTTGTTTCGCCTGCATTTGGAGCTATATCATTTATATCGCAAGTATCTGAAGCTAAATCATGTGTTTCGCTTGGATTTGAAGCTAATACTTCTACATTTCATTGATTTGAAGCTAAATCATGTGTTTCGCTTGGATTTGAAGCTAACTTGTTTGTTTAGTCTGCATTTGAGGCTACATCACTTATATCGCATGTATCTGAAGCTAAATCATTTGTTTCTCATCTATTTGAAACTAAGCCTTCTACTTCGCATTGATTTGAAGCTAAATCATGTGTTCCGCACGGATTTCAAGATGACTCGCTTGTTTCGCATGCAGTTGAAGCTAAATCATGTATATGACAAGCATATGAAACTACACCGTTTGTTTCGCATTGACTTGAAGCTAAGGTTTCTACTTCGCATTGATTTGAAGCTAAATCACGTGTTCCGCATTGATTTGAAGCTAACTCTTTTGTCTCGCCTGCATTTGAAGATAAATCATGTATATCACATGTATTCGAAGCTAAACCATTTGATTCGCTTGGATTTGAAGCTAAGCCCTCTACTTCGCATTGTTTGTAGCTAAATCATGTGTTTCGCTTGGATTTAAAGCTAACTCGTTTGTTTCGCATGCAGTTGAAGCTCAAGCATGTATATCACCAGTATTTGAAGCTAAAACATTTGATTCGCATGAATTTGAAGCTAAGCCTTCTAGTTCGCATTGATTTGAAGCTAAATCATGTGTTTCGCATGGATTTGAAGCTAACTCGTTTGATTCGTCTACATTTGAAGCTATATCACTTATATCCCAAGTGTTTGAAGCTAAATCATTTGTTTCGTGGGGATTTGAAGCTAAACCTTCTACATTGCATTGATTTGAAGCTAAATCATGTGTTTCGCTTGGATTTGAAGCTTAATCGTCTACATCGCATTGATTTGAAGCTACGTCATGTGTTTCGCTTGGATTTGAAGCTAACTCGATTGTTTCGTCTGCATTTGAAGCTATATCACTCATATCGCAAGTATCAGAAACTATTATAAATCATTTGTGTCGCAGTGTTTTTTATGCTAAACCTTCTACATAGCATTGATTTGAAGCTTAATCGTGTGTTTTGCATGGATTAGAAGCAAACTCGTTTGATACGTCTGCATTTGAAGCTATATCGCTTATATGCCAAGTGTTTGTAGCTAAACCATTTATTTCGCATGGATTTGAAGCTAAGCCTTCTACTTCGCATTGATTTGAAGCTAAATCATGTGTTTCGCATGGATTTGATGCTAACTCGTTTGTTTCGAATGCAGTTGTAGCTAAATAATGTATATCACAAGTATTTGTAGCTAAACTATTTGTTTCGCATGGATTTGAAGCTAAGCCTTCTACTTTGCATTGATTTAAAGCTTAATCATGTGTTACGCATGGATTTGAAGCTAACTTGTTTGTTCCACCTGCATTTTAAGCTATCACATTTATACCGCAAGAATTTGAAGCTAAATCATTCGTTTCGCATGCATTTGAAGGTAAGCCTTCTACTTCGAACTGATATGAAGCTAAATCATGTGTTTCGCATGGATTTGAAGCTAACTCGTTTTTTTTTCCTGCTTTTGAACCTACTTGATTTATATCGCAAGTATTTGAAGCTAACTCGTTTGTTTCGCATACATTTGAAGATGTATCCCTTATATTCGCATGTATTTGAAGCTAAATCATTCGTTTCGCATGGATTTGAAGCTAAGCCCTCCACATCGAATTGATTGGAAGCTAAATCATGTGTTTTGCATGGATTTGAAGCTGACTCGTTTGTTTCGCCTGCATTTGAATCTACGTCATTTATATTGCAAGTATTTGAAGCTAAACCATTTGATTCGCATGGATTTGAAGCTAAG
This sequence comes from Megalopta genalis, assembly GCF_051020955.1. Lineage (NCBI taxonomy): Eukaryota > Metazoa > Arthropoda > Insecta > Hymenoptera > Halictidae > Megalopta > Megalopta genalis. Next base: position 127,114 of record NW_027476516.1, on the reverse strand, counting down.
CCTTCTACATCGCATTGATTTGCAGCTAAATCATTTGTCTCGCCTGTATTTGAAGCTAAACCTTTTACATCGCATTCATTTGAATCTAAATCATTTGTGTCGCATGTATTTGAAGTTAATCCTTCTACTTCGCATTGATATGAAGATAAATCATGTGTTTCGTGTGGGGTTGAAGCTAGCTCGTTTGTTTCGTCTGCATTTGATTTTATATCACTTATATCGCAAGTATCTGATGCTAAATCATTTGTTTCGCATGGATTTGAAACTAAACCTTCTAAATCGCATTGACTTGAAGCTAAATCATGTGTTTCGCATGGATTCGAAGCTAACTCGTTCGTTTCGCCTGCATTTGAAGCTAAGCCCTCTACTTCGCATTGATTTGAAGCTAAATCATGTGTTTCTCATGGATTTGAAGCTGACTCGTTTGTTTGGCCTGCATGGAAGCTATATCACTTATATCGCAAGTATTTGATGCCACAATCATTTGCTTCGCACGGATTTGAAGCTAAACCTTCTACGTCGCATTGATTTGCAGTTAAACCATATGTATCGCATGGAGTTGAAGCAAACTCGTTCGTTTCGCCTGCATTTGAAGCTATATCATATATCTCGCAAGTATTTGAAGCTAAATCATTTGTGTCGCATGCATTTAAAGCAAAACCTTCTACATCGCATTGATTTGAAGTTAAATCGTATGTATCGCATTGATTTGAAGCTAAGCCTTCTACTTCGGATTGATTTGAAGCTAAATCATGTGTATCGCTTTGTTTTGAAGCTAATTCGTTTGTTTCGCATGGAGTTGAATAAAAATCATGTTTATCACAAGTATCTGAAGCTAACCATTTGTTTCGCATGAATTTGAAGCTATACCATGTGTTTCGCATGAATTTGAAGATAAATCATGTGTTGCGCAAGGGTTTTGAAGCAAAGCCTCCTACATCGCACTGATTTGAAGCTAAATTATTTCTTTCGCATGGATTTGAAGCTAAGCCTTCTACATCGCATTGGTTTGCAGCTTAATCATGTGTTTCACATGGATTCGTAGCAAACTCGTGTGTTTCGCCTGCATTTGAAGCTATATCATTTATATCGCAAGTGTCTGAAGCTAAACCATTTGTTTCTCATGGACTTGAAGCTAATCGATCTACATCGCATTGATTTGAAGCTAAATCATGTGTTTCTTATGGATTTGAAGCTAACTCGCTTGTTTGGCCTGCATTGAAGCTATATCACTTATATCGCAAGTATTTGATGCCAAAATCATTTGCTTCGCACGGATTTGAAGCTAAACCTTCTACTTCGCATTGATTTGAAGCTAAATCATGTGTTTCGCATGGATTTGAAGCTAACTCGTTCGTTTCTCCTGCATATGAAGCTATATCACTTATATCGCAAGTATTTGAAGCTAAATCATTTGTTTCGCATGGATTTGAAGCTAATCCTTCTACATAGAATTGATTTGAAGCTTAATCATGTGTTTTGCATGGATTTGAAGCTAACTCGTTTGTTTCCCCTGCATTTGAAGCTATATCAATTATATCGCAATTATATGATGCTAAATCATTTGTTTCGCATGGATTTGAAGCTAACTCGTTCGTTGCGCATGCAGTTAAATCTCAATAACGTATATCACAAGTATTTGTACCTAAATCATTTGCTTCGAATGGATTTGAAGCTAAACCTTCTACATCGCATTGATTTGCAGCTTAATCATGTGTTTTGCATGGATTTGAAGCTAACACGTTTTTTTCCCCTGCATTTGAAGCTATATCACTTATATAACAACTATCTGATGACAAATCATTTGTTTCGCACGGATTTGAAGCTAAACCTTCTACTTCGCATTGATTTGAAGCTAAATCATGTGTTTCGCATGGATTTGAAGCTAACTCGTTCGTTTCGCCTGCATATGAAGCTATATCACTTATATCGCAATTATTTGAAGCTAAATCATTTGTTTCGCACAGATTTGAAGCTAAACCTTCTACGTCGCATTGATTTGCAGTTAAACCATATGTATCGCATGGAGTTGAAGCAAACTCGTTCGTTTCGCCTGCATTTGAAGCTATATCATATATATCGCAAGTATTTGAAGCTAAATCATTTGTGTCGCATGCATTTAAAGCAAAACCTTCTACATCGCATTGATTTGAAGTTAAATCGTATGTATCGCTTTGTTTTGATGCTAATTCGTTTGTTTCGCATGGAGTTGAATATAAATCATGTTTATCACAAGTATCTGAAGCTAACCATTTGTTTCGCATGAATTTGAAGCTATACCATGTGTTTCGCATGAATTTGAAGATAAATCATGTGTTGCGCATGGGTTTTGAAGCAAAGCCTCCTACATCGCACTGATTTGAAGCTAAATTATTTCTTTCGCATGGATTTGAAGCTAAGCCTTCTACATCGCATTGGTTTGCAGCTTAATCATGTGTTTCACATGGATTTGTATCTAACTCGTTTGTTTCGCCTGCATTTGAAGCTAAATCATGTGTTTCGCATGGATTTGGAGCTAACTCGTTTGTTTGGCCTGCATTGAAGCTATGTCACTTATATCGCAAGTATTTGATGCCAAAATCATTTGCTTCGCACGGATTTTAAGCTAAACCTTCTACTTCGCATTGATTTGAAGCTAAATCATGTGTTTCGCATGGATTTGAAGCAAACTCGTTCGTTTCGCCTGCATTTGAAGCTATAACATATATCTCGCAAGTATTTGAAGCTAAATCATTTGTGTCGCATGCATTTAAAGCAAAACCTTCTACATCGCATTGTTTTGAAGTTAAATCGTATGTATCGCATTGATTTGAAGCTAAGCCTTCTACTTCGGATTGATTTGAAGCTAAATCATGTGTATCGCTTTGTTTTGAAGCTAATTCGTTTGTTTCGCATGGAGTTGAATAAAAATCATGTTTATCACAAGTATCTGAAGCTAACCATTTGTTTCGCATGAATTTGAAGCTATACCATGTGTTTCGCATGAATTTGAAGATAAATCATGTGTTGCGCAAGGGTTTTGAAGCAAAGCCTCCTACATAGCACTGATTTGAAGTTAAACCATTTGTTTCTCATGGACTTGAAGCTAATCCATCTACATCGCATTGATTTGAAGCTAAATCAAGTGTTTCGCTTGGATTTGAAGCTAACTCGTTTGTTTGGCCTGCATTGAAGCTATATCACTTATATCGCAAGTATTTGATGCCAAAATCATTTGTTTCGCACGGATTTGAAGCTAAACCTTCTACTTCGCATTGATTTGAAGCTAAATCATGTGTTTCGCATGGACTTGAAGCTAACTCGTTCGTTTCGCCTGCATATGAAGCTATATCACTTAAATCGCAAGTATTTGAAGTTAAATCATTTGTTTCGCTTGGATTTGAAGCTAAACCTTCTACATAGAATTGATTTGAAGCTTAATCATGTGTTTTGCATGGATTTGAAGCTAACTCGTTTGTTTCCCCTGCATTTGAATCTATATCAATTATATCGCAAGTATATGATGCTAAATCATTTGTTTCGCATACATTTGAAGCTGTATCCCTTATATTCGCAAGTATTTGACGCTAAATCATTCGTTTCGCATGGATTTGAAGCTAAGCCCTCTACTTCGCATTGATTTGAAGCTAAATCATGTGTTTCTCATGGATTTGAAGCTAACTCGTTTGTTTGACCTGCATTGAAGCTATTTCACTTATATCGCAAGTATTTGCTGCCAAAATCATTTGCTTCGCACGGATTTGAAGCTAAACCTTGTACTTCGCATTGATTTGAAGCTAAATCATGTGTTTCGCATGGATTTGAAGCTAACTCGTTCGTTTCGCCTGCATATGAAGCTATATCACTTATATCGCAATTATATGATGCTAAATCATTTGTTTCGCATACATTTGAAGCTGTATCCCTTATATTCGCAAGTATTTGAAGCTAAATCATTTGTTTCGCATGGATTTGAAGCTAATCCTTCTACATAGAATTGATTTGAAGCTTAATCATGTGTTTTGCATGGATTTGAAGCTAACTCGTTTGTTTCCCCTGCATTTGAAGCTATATCAATTATATCGCAATTATATGATGCTAAATCATTTGTTTCGCATGGATTTGAAGCTATCTCGTTCGTTTCGCCTGCATATGAAGCTATATCACTTATATCGCAAGTATTTGAAGTTAAATCATTTGTTTCGCTTGGATTTGAAGCTAAACCTTCTACATAGAATTGATTTGAAGCTTAATCATGTGTTTTGCATGGATTTGAAGCTAACTCGTTTGTTTCCCCTGCATTTGAAGCTATATCACTTATATAACAACTATCTGATGACAAATCATTTGTTTCGCACGGATTTGAAGCTAAACCTTCTACTTCGCATTGATTTGAAGCTAAATCGTGTGTTTCGCATGGATTTGAAGCTAACTCGTCCGTTTCGCCTGCATATGAAGCTATATCACTTATATCGCAAGTATTTGAAGCTAAATCATTTGTTTCGCACAGATTTGAAGCTAAACCTTCTACGTCGCATTGATTTGCAGTTAAACCATATGTATCGCATGGAGTTGAAGCAAACTCGTTCGTTTCGCCTGCATTTGAAGCTATATCATATATATCGCAAGTATTTGAAGCTAAATCATTTGTGTCGCATGCATTTAAAGCAAAAACTTCTACATCGCATTGATTTGAAGTTAAATCGTATGTATCGCTTTGTTTTGATGCTAATTCGTTTGTTTCGCATGGAGTTGAATATAAATCATGTTTATCACAAGTATCTGAAGCTAACCATTTGTTTCGCATGAATTTGAAGCTATACCATGTGTTTCGCATGAATTTGAAGATAAATCATGTGTTGCGCATGGGTTTTGAAGCAAAGCCTCCTACATCGCACTGATTTGAAGCTAAATTATTTCTTTCGCATGGATTTGAAGCTAATCCTTCTACATCGCATTGGTTTGCAGCTTAATCATGTGTTTCACATGGATTTGTAGATAACTCGTTTGTTTCGCCTGCATTTGAAGCTAAATCATGTGTTTCGCATGGATTTGGAGCTAACTCGTTTGTGTCGCCTGCATTTGAAGCTATATCATATATATCGCAAGTATTTGATGCTCAATCAGTTGTGTCGCATGCATTTGAAGCTAAGCCTTCTACTTCGAATTGATATGAAGCTAAATCATGTTTTTCGCATGAATTTGAAGCTAACTCGTTTGTTTTCCTGCTTTTGAACCTACTTGATTTATATCGCAAGTATTTGAAGCTAACTCGTTTGTTTCGCATACATTTGAAGCTGTATCCCTTATATTCGCAAGTATTTGACGCTAAATCATTCGTTTCGCATGGGTTTGAAGCTAAGCCCTCTACTTCGTATTGATTTGAAGCTAAATCATGTGTTTCTCATGGATTTGAAGCTAACTCGTTTGTTTGGCATGCATTGAAGCTGTATCACTTATATCGCAAGTATTTGATGCCAAAATCATTTGCTTCGCACGGATTTTAAGCTAAACCTTATACTTCGCATTGATTTGAAGCTAAATCATGTGTTTCGCATGGATTTGAAGCAAACTCGTTCGTTTCGCCTGCATTTGGAGCTATATCATATATCTCGCAAGTATTTGAAGCTAAATCATTTGTGTCGCATGCATTTAAAGCAAAACCTTCTACATCGCATTGTTTTGAAGTTAAATCGTATGTATCGCATTGATTTGAAGCTAAGCCTTCTACTTTGGATTGATTTGAAGCTAAATCATGTGTATCGCTTTGTTTTGAAGCTAATTCGTTTGTATCGCATGGAGTTGAATAAAAATCATGTTTATCACAAGTATCTGAAGCTAACCATTTGTTTCGCATGAATTTGAAGCTATACCATGTGTTTCGCATGAATTTGAAAATAAATCATGTGTTGCGCAAGGGTTTTGAAGCAAAGCCTCCTACATCGCACTGATTTGAAGCTAAATTATTTCTTTCGCATGGATTTGAAGCTAAGCCTTCTACATCGCATTGGTTTGCAGCTTAATCATGTGTTTCACATGGATTTGTAGCTAACTCGTGTGTTTCGCCTGCATTTGAAGCTATATCATTTATATCGCAAGTGTCTGAAGCTAAACCATTTGTTTCTCATGGACTTGAAGCTAATCCATCTACATCGCATTGATTTGAAGCTAAATCAAGTGTTTCGCTTGGATTTGAAGTTAACTCGTTTGTTTGGCCTGCATTGAAGCTATATCACTTATATCGCAAGTATTTGATGCCAAAATCATTTGTTTCGCACGGATTTGAAGCTAAACCTTCTACTTCGCATTGATTTGAAGCTAAATCATGTGTTTCGCATGGACTTGAAGCTAACTCGTTCGTTTCGCCTGCATATGAAGCTATATCACTTATATCGCAAGTATTTGAAGTTAAATCATTTGTTTCGCTTGGATTTGAAGCTAAACCTTCTACATAGAATTGATTTGAAGCTTAATCATGTGTTTTGCATGGATTTGAAGCTAACTCGTTTGTTTCCCCTGCATTTGAATCTATATCAATTATATCGCAAGTATATGATGCTAAATCATTTGTTTCGCATACATTTGAAGCTGTATCCCTTATATTCGCAAGTATTTGACGCTAAATCATTCGTTTCGCATGGATTTGAAGCTAAGCCCTCTACATCGCATTGATTTGAAGCTAAATCATGTGTTTCTCATGGATTTGAAGCTAACTCGTTTGTTTGGCCTGCATTGAAGCTATATCACTTATATCGCAAGTATTTGATGCCAAAATCATTTGCTTCGCACGGATTTTAAGCTAAACCTTCTACTTCGCATTGATTTGAAGCTAAATCATGTGTTTCGCATGGATTTGAAGCAAACTCGTTCGTTTCGCCTGCATTTGAAGCTATATTATATATCTCGCAAGTATTTGAAGCTAAATCATTTGTGTCGCATGCATTTAAAGCAAAACCTTCTACATCGCATTGTTTTGAAGTTAAATCGTATGTATCGCATTGATTTGAAGCTAAGCCTTCTACTTCGGATTGATTTGAAGCTAAATCATGTGTATCGCTTCGTTTCGAAGCTAATTCGTTTGTTTCGCATGGAGTTGAATAAAAATCATGTTTATCACAAGTATCTGAAGCTAACCATTTGTTTCGCATGAATTTGAAGCTATACCATGTGTTTCGCATGAATTTGAAGATAAATCATGTGTTGCGCAAGGGTTTTGAAGCAAAGCCTCCTACATCGCACTGATTTGAAGCTAAATTATTTCTTTCGCATGGATTTGAAGCTAAGCCTTCTACATCGCATTGGTTTGCAGCTTAATCATGTGTTTCACATGGATTTGTAGCTAACTCGTGTGTTTCGCCTGCATTTGAAGCTATATCATTTATATCGCAAGTGTCTGAAGCTAAACCATTTGTTTCTCATGGACTTGAAGCTAATCCATCTACATCGCATTGATTTGAAGCTAAATCAAGTGTTTCGCTTGGATTTGAAGCTAACTCGTTTGTTTGGCCTGCATTGAAGCTATATCACTTATATCGCAAGTATTTGATGCCAAAATCATTTGTTTCTCACGGATTTGAATCTAAACCTTCTACTTCGCATTGATTTGAAGCTAAATCATGTGTTTCGCATGGACTTGAAGCTAACTCGTTCGTTTCGCCTGCATATGAAGCTATATCACTTATATCGCAAGTATTTGAAGTTAAATCATTTGTTTCGCTTGGATTTGAAGCTAAACCTTCTACATAGAATTGATTTGAAGCTTAATCATGTGTTTTGCATGGATTTGAAGCTAACTCGTTTGTTTCCCCTGCATTTGAATCTATATCAATTATATCGCAAGTATATGATGCTAAATCATTTGTTTCGCATACATTTGAAGCTGTATCCCTTATATTCGCAAGTATTTGACGCTAAATCATTCGTTTCGCATGGATTTGAAGCTAAGCCCTCTACTTCGCATTGATTTGAAGCTAAATCATGTGTTTCTCATGGATTTGAAGCTAACTCGTTTGTTTGGCCTGCATTGAAGCTATATCACTTATATCGCAAGTATTTGATGCCAAAATCATTTGCTTCGCACGGATTTGAAGCTAAACCTTCTACTTCGCATTGATTTGAAGCTAAATCATGTGTTTCGCATGGATTTGAAGCTAACTCGTTCGTTTCGCCTGCATATGAATCTATATCACTTATATCGCAAGTATTTGAAGCTAAATCATTTGTTTCGCATGGATTTGAAGCTAATCCTTCTACATAGAATTGATTTGAAGCTTAATCATGTGTTTTGCATGGATTTGAAGCTAAGTCGTTTGTTTCCCCTGCATTTGAAGCTATATCAATTATATCGCAATTATGTGATGCTAAATCATTTGTTTCGCATGGATTTGAAGCTAACTCGTTCGTTGCGCATGCAGTTAAATCTCAATAACGTATATCACAAGTATTTGTACCTAAATCATTTGCTTCGAATGGATTTGAAGCTAAACCTTCTACATCGCATTGATTTGCAGCTTAATCATGTGTTTTGCATGGATTTGAAGCTAACACGTTTTTTCCCCTGCATTTGAAGCTATATCACTTATATAACAACTATCTGATGACAAATCATTTGTTTCGCACGGATTTGAAGCTAAATCATGTGTTTCGCATGGATTTGAAGCTAACTCGTTCGTTTCGCCTGCATATGAAGCTATATCACTTATATCGCAAGTATTTGAAGCTAAATCATTTGTTTCGCACAGATTTGAAGCTAAACCTTCTACGTCGCATTGATTTGCAGTTAAACCATATGTATCGCATGGAGTTGAAGCAAACTCGTTCGTTTCGCCTGCATTTGAAGCTATATCATATATATCGCAAGTATTTGTAGCTAAATCATTTGTGTCGCATGCATTTAAAGCAAAACCTTCTACATCGCATTGATTTGAAGTTAAATCGTATGTATCGCTTTGTTTTGATGCTAATTCGTTTGTTTCGCATGGAGTTGAATATAAATCATGTTTATCACAAGTATCTGAAGCCAACCATTTGTTTCGCATGAATTTGAAGCTATACCATGTGTTTCGCATGAATTTGAAGATAAATCATGTGTTGCGCATGGGTTTTGAAACAAAGCCTCCTACATCGCACTGATTTGAAGCTAAATTATTTCTTTCGCATGGATTTGAAGCTAAGCCTTCTACATCGCATTGGTTTGCAGCTTAATCATGTGTTTCACATGGATTTGTAGCTAACTCGTTTGTGTCGCCTGCATTTGAAGCTATATCATATATATCGCAAGTATTTGATGCTCAATCAGTTGTGTCGCATGCATTTGAAGCTAAGCCTTCTACTTCGAATTGATATGAAGCTAAATCATGTGTTTCGCATGAATTTGAAGCTAACTCGTTTGTTTTCCTGCTTTTGAACCTACTTGATTTATATCGCAAGTATTTGAAGCTAACTCGTTTGTTTCCCCTGCATTTGAAGCTATATCAATTATATCGCAATTATATGATGCTAAATCATTTGTTTCGCATGGATTTGAAGCTAACTCGTTCGTTGCGCATGCAGTTAAATCTCAATAACGTATATCACAAGTATTTGTACCTAAATCATTTGCTTCGAATGGATTTGAAGCTAAACCTTCTACATCGCATTGATTTGCAGCTTAATCATGTGTTTTGCATGGATTTGAAGCTAACACGTTTTTTTCCCCTGCATTTGAAGCTATATCACTTATATAACAACTATCTGATGACAAATCATTTGTTTCGCACGGATTTGAAGCTAAACCTTCTACTTCGCATTGATTTGAAGCTAAATCATGTGTTTCGCATGGATTTGAAGCTAACTCGTTCGTTTCGCCTGCATATGAAGCTATATCACTTATATCGCAAGTATTTGAAGCTAAATCATTTGTTTCGCACAGATTTGAAGCTAAACCTTCTACGTCGCATTGATTTGCAGTTAAACCATATGTATCGCATGGAGTTGAAGCAAACTCGTTCGTTTCGCCTGCATTTGAAGCTATATCATATATATCGCAAGTATTTGTAGCTAAATCATTTGTGTCGCATGCATTTAAAGCAAAACCTTCTACATCGCATTGATTTGAAGTTAAATCGTATGTATCGCTTTGTTTTGGTGCTAATTCGTTTGTTTCGCATGGAGTTGAATATAAATCATGTTTATCACAAGTATCTGAAGCTAACCATTTGTTTCGCATGAATTTGAAGCAAAGCCTCCTACATCGCACTGATTTGAAGCTAAATTATTTCTTTCGCATGGATTTGAAGCTAAGCCTTCTACATCGCATTGGTTTGCAGCTTAATCATGTGTTTCACATGGATTTGTAGCTAACTCGTTTGTTTCGCCTGCATTTGAAGCTAAATCATGTGTTTCGCATGGATTTGGAGCTAACTCGTTTGTGTCGCCTGCATTTGAAGCTATATCATATATATCGCAAGTATTTGATGCTCAATCAGTTGTGTCGCATGCATTCGAAGCTAAGCCTTCTACTTCGAATTGATATGAAGCTAAATCATGTGTTTCGCATGAATTTGAAGCTAACTCGTTTGTTTTCCTGCTTTTGAACCTACTTGATTTATATCGCAAGTATTTGAAGCTAACTCGTTTGTTTCGCATACATTTGAAGCTGTATCCCTTATATTCGCAAGTATTTTACGCTAAATCATTCGTTTCGCATGGATTTGAAGCTAAGCCCTCTACTTCGTATTGATTTGAAGCTAAATCATGTGTTTCTCATGGATTTGAAGCTAACTCGTTTGTTTGGCCTGCATTGAAGCTATATCACTTATATCGCAAGTATTTGATGCCAAAATCATTTGCTTCGCACGGATTTTAAGCTAAACCTTCTACTTCGCATTGATTTGAAGCTAAATCATGTGTTTCGCATGGATTTGAAGCAAACTCGTTCGTTTCGCCTGCATTTGAAGCTATATCATATATCTCGCAAGTATTTGAAGCTAAATCATTTGTGTCGCATGCATTTAAAGCAAAACCTTCTACATCGCATTGATTTGAAGTTAAATCGTATGTATCGCATTGATTTGAAGCTAAGCCTTCTACTTCGGATTGATTTGAAGCTAAATCATGTGTATCGCTTTGTTTCGAAGCTAATTCGTTTGTTTCGCATGGAGTTGAATAAAAATCATGTTTATCACAAGTATCTGAAGCTAACCATTTGTTTCGCATGAATTTGAAGCTATACCATGCGTTTCGCATGAATTTGAAGATAAATCATATGTTGCGCAAGGGCTTTGAAGCAAAGCCTCCTACATCGCACTGATTTGAAGCTAAATTATTTCTTTCGCATGGATTTGAAGCTAAGCCTTCTACATCGCATTGGTTTGCAGCTTAATCATGTGTTTCACATGGATTTGTAGCTAACTCGTGTGTTTCGCCTGCATTTGAAGCTATATCATTTATATCGCAAGTGTCTGAAGCTAAACCATTTGTTTCTCATGGACTTGAAGCTAATCCATCTACATCGCATTGATTTGAAGCTAAATCAAGTGTTTCGCTTGGATTTGAAGCTAACTCGTTTGTTTGGCCTGCATTGAAGCTATATCACTTATATCGCAAGTATTTGATGCCAAAATCATTTGTTTCTCACGGATTTGAATCTAAACCTTCTACTTCGCATTGATTTGAAGCTAAATCATGTGTTTCGCATGGACTTGAAGCTAACTCGTTCGTTTCGCCTGCATATGAAGCTATATCACTTATATCGCAAGTATTTGAAGTTAAATCATTTGTTTCGCTTGGATTTGAAGCTAAACCTTCTACATAGAATTGATTTGAAGCTTAATCATGTGTTTTGCATGGATTTGAAGCTAACTCGTTTGTTTCCCCTGCATTTGAATCTATATCAATTATATCGCAAGTATATGATGCTAAATCATTTGTTTCGTATACATTTGAAGCTGTATCCCTTATATTCGCAAGTATTTGACGCTAAATCATTCGTTTCGCATGGATTTGAAGCTAAGCCCTCTACTTCGCATTGATTTGAAGCTAAATCATGTGTTTCTCATGGATTTGAAGCTAACTCGTTTGTTTGGCCTGCATTGAAGCTATATCACTTATATCGCAAGTATTTGATGCCAAAATCATTTGCTTCGCACGGATTTGAAGCTAAACCTTCTACTTCGCATTGATTTGAAGCTAAATCATGTGTTTTGCATGGATTTGAAGCTAACTCGTTTGTTTCCCCTGCATTTGAAGCTATATCAATTATATCGCAATTATATGATGCTAAATCATTTGTTTCGCATGGATTTGAAGCTAACTCGTTCGTTGCGCATGCAGTTAAATCTCAATAACGTATATCACAAGTATTTGTACCTAAATCATTTGCTTCGAATGGATTTGAAGCTAAACCTTCTACATCGCATTGATTTGCAGCTTAATCATGTGTTTTGCATGGATTTGAAGCTAACACGTTTTTTTCCCCTGCATTTGAAGCTATATCACTTATATAACAACTATCTGATGACAAATCATTTGTTTCGCACGGATTTGAAGCTAAACCTTCTACTTCGCATTGATTTGAAGTTAAATCATGTGTTTCGCCTGGATTTGAAGCTAACTCGTTCGTTTCGCCTGCATATGAAGCTATATCACTTATATCGCAAGTATTTGAAGCTAAATCATTTGGTTCGCACAGATTTGAAGCTAAACCTTCTACGTCGCATTGATTTGCAGTTAAACCATATGTATCGCATGGAGTTGAAGCAAACTCGTTCGTTTCGCCTGCATTTGAAGCTATATCATATATATCGCAAGTATTTGAAGCTAAATCATTTGTGTCGCATGCATTTAAAGCAAAACCTTCTACATCGCATTGATTTGAAGTTAAATCGTATGTATCGCTTTGTTTTGATGCTAATTCGTTTGTTTCGCATGGAGTTGAATATAAATCATGTTTATCACAAGTATCTGAAGCTAACCATTTGTTTCGCATGAATTTGAAGCTATACCATGTGTTTCGCATGAATTTGAAGATAAATCATGTGTTGCGCATGGGTTTTGAAGCAAAGCCTCCTACATCGCACTGATTTGAAGCTAAATTATTTCTTTCGCATGGATTTGAAGCTAAGCCTTCTACATCGCATTGGTTTGCAGCTTAATCATGTGTTTCACATGGATTTGTAGATAACTCGTTTGTTTCGCCTGCATTTGAAGCTAAATCATGTGTTTCGCATGGATTTGGAGCTAACTCGTTTGTGTCGCCTGCATTTGAAGCTATATCATAAATATCGCAAGTATTTGATGCTCAATCAGTTGTGTCGCATGCATTTGAAGCTAAGCCTTCTACTTCGAATTGATATGAAGCTAAATCATGGGTTTCGCATGAATTTGAAGCTAACTCGTTTGTTTTCCTACTTTTGAACCTACTTGATTTATATCGCAAGTATTTGAAGCTAACTCGTTTGTTTCGCATACATTTGAAGCTGTATCCCTTATATTCGCAAGTATTTTACGCTAAATCATTCGTTTCGCATGGATTTGAAGCTAAGCCCTCTACTTCGTATTGATTTGAAGCTAAATCATGTGTTTCTCATGGATTTGAAGCTAACTCGTTTGTTTGGCCTGCATTGAAGCTATATCACTTATATCGCAAGTATTTGATGCCAAAATCATTTGCTTCGCACGGATTTTAAGCTAAACCTTCTACTTCGCATTGATTTGAAGCTAAATCATGTGTTTCGCATGGATTTGAAGCAAACTCGTTCGTTTCGCCTGCATTTGAAGCTATATCATATATCTCGCAAGTATTTGAAGCTAAATCATTTGTGTCGCATGCATTTAAAGCAAAACCTTCTACATCGCATTGATTTGAAGTTAAATCGTATGTATCGCATTGATTTGAAGCTAAGCCTTCTACTTCGGATTGATTTGAAGCTAAATCATGTGTATCGCTTTGTTTTGAAGCTAATTCGTTTGTTTCGCATGGAGTTGAATAAAAATCATGTTTATCACAAGTATCTGAAGCTAACTATTTGTTTCGCATGAATTTGAAGCTATACCATGTGTTTCGCATGAATTTGAAGATAAATCATGTGTTGCGCAAAGGTTTTGAAGCAAAGCCTCCTACATCGCACTGATTTGAAGCTAAATTATTTCTTTCGCATGGATTTGAAGCTAAGCCTTCTACATCGCATTGGTTTGCAGCTTAATCATGTGTTTCACATGGATTGGTAGCTAACTCGTGTGTTTCGCCTGCATTTGAAGCTATATCATTTATATCGCAAGTGTCTGAAGCTAAAGCATTTGTTTCTCATGGACTTGAAGCTAATCCATCTACATCGCATTGATTTGAAGCTAAATCAAGTGTTTCGCATGGATTTGAAGCTAACTCGTTCGTTTCGCCTGCATATGAAGCTATATCACTTATATCGCAAGTATTTGAAGCTAAATCATTTGTTTCGCATGGATTTGAAGCTAATCCTTCTACATAGAATTGATTTGAAGCTTAATCATGTGTTTGCATGGATTTGAAGCTAACTCGTTTGTTTCCCCTGCATTTGAAGCTATATCAATTATATCGCAATTATATGATGCTAAATCATTTGTTTCGCATGGATTTGAAGCTAACTCGTTCGTTGCGGATGCAGTTAAATCTCAATAACGTATATCACAAGTATTTGTACCTAAATCATTTGCTTCGAATGGATTTGAAGCTAAACCTTCTACATCGCATTGATTTGCAGCTTAATCATGTGTTTTGCATGGATTTGAAGCTAACACGTTTTTTTCCCCTGCATTTGAAGCTATATCACTTATATAACAACTATCTGATGACAAATCATTTGTTTCGCACGGATTTGAAGCTAAACCTTCTACTTCGCATTGATTTGAAGCTAAATCATGTGTTTCGCATGGATTTGAAGCTAACTCGTTCGTTTCGCCTGCATATGAAGCTATATCACTTATATCGCAAGTATTTGAAGCTAAATCATTTGTTTCGCACAGATTTGAAGCTAAACCTTCTACGTCGCATTGATTTGCAGTTAAACCATATGTATCGCATGGAGTTGAAGCAAACTCGTTCGTTTCGCCTGCATTTGAAGCTATATCATATATATCGCAAGTATTTGTAGCTAAATCATTTGTGTTGCATGCATTTAAAGCAAAACCTTCTACATCGCATTGATTTGAAGTTAAATCGTATGTATCGCTTTGTTTTGATGCTAATTCGTTTGTTTCGCATGGAGTTGAATATAAATCATGTTTATCACAAGTATCTGAAGCTAACCATTTGTTTCGCATGAATTTGAAGCTATACCATGTGTTTCGCATGAATTTGAAGATAAATCATGTGTTGCGCATGGGTTTTGAAGCAAAGCCTCCTACATCGCACTGATTTGAAGCTAAATTATTTCTTTCGCATGGATTTGAAGCTAAGCCTTCTACATCGCATTGGTTTGCAGCTTAATCATGTGTTTCACATGGATTTGTAGCTAACTCGTTTGTTTCGCCTGCATTTGAAGCTAAATCATGTGTTTCGCATGGATTTGGAGCTAACTCGTTTGTGTCGCCTGCATTTGAAGCTATATCATATATATCGCAAGTATTTGATGCTCAATCAGTTGTGTCGCATGCATTCGAAGCTAAGCCTTCTACTTCGAATTGATATGAAGCTAAATCATGTGTTTCGCATGAATTTGAAGCTAACTCGTTTGTTTTCCTGCTTTTGAACCTACTTGATTTATATCGCAAGTATTTGAAGCTAACTCGTTTGTTTCGCATAAATTTGAAGCTGTATCCCTTATATTCGCAAGTATTTGACGCTAAATCATTCGTTTCGCATGGATTTGAAGCTAAGCTCTCTACTTCGTATTGATTTGAAGCTAAATCATGTGTTTCTCATGGATTTGAAGCTAACTCGTTTGTTTGGCCTGCATTGAAGCTATATCACTTATATCGCAAGTATTTGATGCCAAAATCATTTGCTTCGCACGGATTTTAAGCTAAACCTTCTACTTCGCATTGATTTGAAGCTAAATCATGTGTTTCGCATGGATTTGAAGCAAACTCGTTCGTTTCGCCTGCATTTGAAGCTATATCATATATCTCGCAAGTATTTGAAGCTAAATCATTTGTGTCGCATGCATTTAAAGCAAAACCTTCTACATCGCATTGATTTGAAGTTAAATCGTATGTATCGCATTGATTTGAAGCTAAGCCTTCTACTTCGGATTGATTTGAAGCTAAATCATGTGTATCGCTTTGTTTTGAAGCTAATTCGTTTGTTTCGCATGGAGTTGAATAAAAATCATGTTTATCACAAGTATCTGAAGCTAACCATTTGTTTCGCATGAATTTGAAACTATACCATGTGTTTCGCATGAATTTGAACATAAATCATGTGTTGCGCAAGGGTTTTGAAGCAAAGCCTCCTACATCGCACTGATTTGAAGCTAAATTATTTCTTTCGCATGGATTTGAAGCTAAGCCTTCTACATCGCATTGGTTTGCAGCTTAATCATGTGTTTCACATGGATTTGTAGCTAACTCGTGTGTTTCGCCTGCATTTGAAGCTATATCATTTATATCGCAAGTGTCTGAAGCTAAACCATTTGTTTCTCATGGACTTGAAGCTAATCCATCTACATCGCATTGATTTGAAGCTAAATCAAGTGTTTCGCTTGGATTTGAAGCTAACTCGTTTGTGTGGCCTGCATTGAAGCTATATCACTTATATCGCAAGTATTTGATGCCAAAATCATTTGTTTCGCACGGATTTGAAGCTAAACCTTCTACTTCGCATTGATTTGAAGCTAAATCATGTGTTTCGCATGGACTTGAAGCTAACTCGTTCGTTTCGCCTGCATATGAAGCTATATCACTTATATCGCAAGTATTTGAAGTTAAATCATTTGTTTCGCTTGGATTTGAAGCTAAACCTTCTACATAGAATTGATTTGAAGCTTAATCATGTGTTTTGCATGGATTTGAAGCTAACTCGTTTGTTTCCCCTGCATTTGAAGCTATATCAATTATATCGCAATTATATGATGCTAAATCATTTGTTTCGCATGGATTTGAAGCAAACTCGTTCGTTGCGCATGCAGTTAAATCTCAATAACGTATATCACAAGTATTTGTACCTAAATCATTTGCTTCGAATGGATTTGAAGCTAAACCTTCTACATCGCATTGATTTGCAGCTTAATCATGTGTTTTGCATGGATTTGAAGCTAACACGTTTTTTTCCCCTGCATTTGAAGCTATATCACTTATATAACAACTATCTGATGACAAATCATTTGTTTCGCACGGATTTGAAGCTAAACCTTCTACGTCGCATTGATTTGCAGTTAAACCATATGTATCGCATGGAGTTGAAGCAAACTCGTTCGTTTCGCCTGCATTTGATGCTATATCATATATATCGCAAGTATTTGAAGCTAAATCATTTGTGTCGCATGCATTTAAAGCAAAACCTTCTACATCGCATTGATTTGAAGTTAAATCGTATGTATCGCTTTGTTTTGATGCTAATTCGTTTGTTTCGCATGGAGTTGAATATAAATCATGTTTATCACAAGTATCTGAAGCTAACCATTTGTTTCGCATGAATTTGAAGCTATACCATGTGTTTCGCATGAATTTGAAGATAAATCATGTGTTGCGCATGGGTTTTGAAGCAAAGCCTCCTACATCGCACTGATTTGAAGCTAAATTATTTCTTTCGCATGGATTTGAAGCTAAGCCTTCTACATCGCATTGGTTTGTAGCTTAATCATGTGTTTCACATGGATTTGTAGATAACTCGTTTGTTTCGCCTGCATTTGAAGCTAAATCATGTGTTTCGCATGGATTTGGAGCTAACTCGTTTGTGTCGCCTGCATTTGAAGCTATATCATATATATCGCAAGTATTTGATGCTCAATCAGTTGTGTCGCATGCATTTGAAGCTAAGCCTTCTACTTCGAATTGATATGAAGCTAAATCATGTGTTTCGCATGAATTTGAAGCTAACTCGTTTGTTTTCCTACTTTTGAACCTACTTGATTTATATCGCAAGTATTTGAAGCTAACTCGTTTGTTTCGCATACATTTGAAGCTGTATCCCTTATATTCGCAAGTATTTGACGCTAAATCATTCGTTTCGCATGGATTTGAAGCTAAGCCCTCTACTTCGTATTGATTTGAAGCTAAATCATGTGTTTCTCATCGATTTGAAGCTAACTCGTTTGTTTGGCCTGCATTGAAGCTATATCACTTATATCGCAAGTATTTGATGCCAAAATCATTTGCTTCGCACGGATTTTAAGCTAAACCTTCTACTTCGCATTGATTTGAAGCTAAATCATGTGTTTCGCATGGATTTGAAGCAAACTCGTTCGTTTCGCCTGCATTTGAAGCTATATCATATATCTCGCAAGTATTTGAAGCTAAATCATTTGTGTCGCATGCATTTAAAGCAAAACCTTCTACATCGCATTGATTTGAAGTTAAATCGTATGTATCGCATTGATTTGAAGCTAAGCCTTCTACTTCGGATTGATTTGAAGCTAAATCATGTGTATCGCTTTGTTTTGAAGCTAATTCGTTTGTTTCGCATGGAGTTGAATAAAAATCATGTTTATCACAAGTATCTGAAGCTAACTATTTGTTTCGCATGAATTTGAAGCTATACCATGTGTTTCGCATGAATTTGAAGATAAATCATGTGTTGCGCAAAGGTTTTGAAGCAAAGCCTCCTACATCGCACTGATTTGAAGCTAAATTATTTCTTTCGCATGGATTTGAAGCTAAGCCTCCTACATCGCATTGGTTTGCAGCTTAATCATGTGTTTCACATGGATTTGTAGCTAACTCGTGTGTTTCGCCTGCATTTGAAGCTATATCATTTATATCGCAAGTGTCTGAAGCTAAAGCATTTGTTTCTCATGGACTTGAAGCTAATCCATCTACATCGCATTGATTTGAAGCTAAATCAAGTGTTTCGCATGGATTTGAAGCTAACTCGTTCGTTTCGCCTGCATATGAAGCTATATCACTTATATCGCAAGTATTTGAAGCTAAATCATTTGTTTCGCATGGATTTGAAGCTAATCCTTCTACATAGAATTGATTTGAGGCTTAATCATGTGTTTGCATGGATTTGAAGCTAACTCGTTTGTTTGGCCTGCATTGAAGCTATATCATATATATCGCAAGTATTTGATGCTCAATCAGTTGTGTCGCATGCATTTGAAGCTAAGCCTTCTACTTCGAATTGATATGAAGCTAAATCATGTGTTTCCCTTGGATAAGAAGCTAAATCATGTGTTTGGCGCGGATGTGAAGCTAACTCGTTTGTTTCGCATGCATTTGAAGGTGTATCCCTTATATTCGCCAGTATTTGAAGCTAAATCATTCGTTTCGCATGGATTTGAAGCTATGCCCTCTACTTCGCATTGATTGGAGCTAAATCATGTGTTTTGCATGAATTTGAAGATACATCATGTGTTTCGCATGGGTATTGAAGCTAATCCTCCTACATCGCACTGATTTGAAGGTAAATCATGTGATTCTCATGGATTTTGAAGCTAAACCTTCTACATCGCATTGATTTGAAGCTAAATTATGTGTTTCGCTTGGATTTGAAGCTAACTCGTTTGTTTCGCATGCATTTGAAACTATATCACTTATATCGCATGTATCTGACGCTTAATCATTTGTGTCGCATGGATTTGAAGCAACACCTTCTACTTCGCATTGATTTGAAGCTAAATCATGTGTTTCGCATGGATTTGAAGCTAAATCATGTGTTTCGCTTGGACTCGAAGCTGACTCGTTTGTTTCGAATGCATTTGAAGCTCTACCGTTTATATTGCAAGTATTTGAAGCTAAATCATGTGTTTCGCATTGTTTTGAAGCTAATTCGTTTGTTTTGCCGCGATTTCAAGATAAATCATGTTTATCACAAGTATCTGAAGCTAAACCATTTGTTTCAAATGAATTTGAAGCTAAACCATGTGTTTCGAATGGACTTGAAAATAACTCGTTTTTATCGCATGCTGTGCAAGCTATATCACCTATATCCAAAGTGTTTGACACTCACTCATTTGTTTCGCGCGGATTTGAAGGTAACTCGTTTGTTCTGTCTGCATTTGAAGCTACCTCATTTATATCGCAGGTATTTGAAGCTAAATCATTCGTGTCGCATGGATTTGAAGCTAAGCCTTCTACTTCGTATTGATTTGAAACTAAATTATGTGTTTCGCTTGGATTTGAAGGTGACGCATTTGTTTCGCATGCAGTTGAAGCTATATCACCTTTATCCCAAGTTTTTGTAGCACAATCATTTGTTTGGCATGGACTTGAAGCTAACTCGTTTGTTTCGCATGCAGTTGTAGCTAAATAATGTATATCACAAGTATTTGTAGCTGAACCATTTGTTTCGCATGGATTTGAAGCTAAGCCTTCTACTTCGAATTGATTTGAAGCTAAATCATTTGTTTCGCATGGAATTGAAGCTACCTCGTTTGTTCCTCCTGCTTTTGAAGCTATATCACTTATATCGCAAGTATTTGAAGCTAAAACATATGTGTCGCATGGATTTAAAGCTGAACCTTCTACATCGCATTGATTTGAAGCTAAATCATTTATTTCGCGTGGATTTGAAGGTAACTCGTTTGTTTCGCATGCAGTTGAATCTAAATCATGTATTTCACAAGTAATTGAAGCCGAACCATTAGATTCGCATGGATTTCAAGCTAAACCTTCTACATCGCATTGATTTGAAGCTAAACCTTCTACATCTTATCGATTTGAAGCTAAATCATGTGTTTCGCATGGAGTTGAAGGTAACTCGTTTGTTTCGTCAATATTTGAAGCTATATCACTTATGTCGCAAGCATCTGAATCTAAATCATTTGTTTCCCATGGATTTGAAGCTAAACCTGGTACATCGCATTGATTTGAAGCTAAATCATGTGTTTCGCTTGTATTTGAAGCTACCTCTTTTGCTTCGCATTCATTTGAAGCTATATCACTTATATCGCATGAATCTGATGCTAAATCATTTGTGTCGCATGGATTTGAAGCTAACACTTCTACATAGCATTGATTTGAAGCTAAACCTTCTACATCGCATTGATGTGCAGCTAAATCATGTGTTTCGCATGGATTTGATGCTAACAAGTTCGTTGCGCACGCAGTTAAATCTAAATAACGTATATCAGAAGTATTTGTATCTAAACCATTTGTTTCGCATGGATTTGAGGATAAGCCTTCTACTTCGCTTGTATTTGAAGCTAACTCGTTGCTTTCGCATGCACTTGAAACTAATTCACGTTTATCACAAGTATCTGAAGCTAAACCATTTGTATCGCATGGATTTGAAGCTAAACCATCTAGTTCGCATTGATTTGAAGTTAAATCATGTGTTACGCTTGGATTTAAAGCTCACTCGTTTGTTTCGCCTGCATTTGAAGCTATATCACTTATATCGAAAGTATATGAAGCTAATTAATTTGTGTCGCCCGGATTTGATGCTAAACCTTTTACATCGCATTCATTTGAATCTAAATCATTTGTGTCGCATGTATTTGAAGTTAATCCTTCTACTTCGCATTGATATGAAGATAAATCATGTGTTTCGAGTGGGGTTGAAGCTGGCTCGTTTGTTTCGTATGCATTTGATTTTATATCACTTATATCGCAAGTATCTGAATCTAAATCATTTGTTTCGCATGGATTTGAAGCTAACTCTTCCACTTCGGATTGATTTGAAGCTAAATCATTTGTTTCACATGGATTTGAAGCTAAACCTTCTACATCACATTGATGTGAAGCTAAATCATGTGTTTCCCTTGGATAAGAAGCTAAATCATGTGTTTGGCGCGGATGTGAAGCTAACTCGTTTGTTTCGCATGCATTTGAAGGTGTATCCCTTATATTCGCCAGTATTTGAAGCTAAATCATTCGTTTCGCATGGATTTGAAGCTATGCCCTCTACTTCGCATTGATTGGAGCTAAATCATGTGTTTTGCATGGATTTGAAGCTGACTCGTTTGTTTCGCCTGCATTTGAATCTACGTCATTTATATTGAAAGTATTTGAAGCTAAATCATTTGTTTCGCATGGATTTGAAGCTAATCCTTCTACTAAGAATTGACTTGTAACTAAATCATTTGTTTCGCCATGGATTTAAAGCCAACTCGTGTGTTTCGCCTTCATTTGAAGTTACCATTAATATCGAGAGTATTTGAAGCTAAATCATTTGTTTCGCCTGCATTTGAATCTATAACACTTAAATCGCAAGTATTTGATCTAAATCAATTGTTACGAATGGATTTGAAGCTAATTCTTCTAGATCGTATTGATTAGTAGACAAATCATGTTTTTCGAATGGATTTGAAGCTAAGCCTTCAACTAGGCATTGATATGAAGCTAAAACATGTGTTTCGCTTGGATTTGAATCTAACTCGTTTGTTTCTCATGTAGTTGAAGCTGATTCATGTATATCACAAGTATTTGAATCTAAACCATTTGTTTCGCATGGATTTGAAGCTAAGCCTTCTACATCGCATTGATTAGCAGCTAAATCATGTGTTTCGCATGGATTTGATGCTAACTCGTTCGTTTCGCCTGTATTTGAGCTATATCACTTATATCGCAAGTATTTGAAGGTAAATCATTTGTTTCTCATGGATTTGAAGCTAAGTCTTCTACTTCGCATTGATTTGAAGCTAAATCATATGTTCCTCATGGATTTGGAGCCAACTAATTTGTTTCTCCTGCATTTAAAGCTATATCACATATATCGCAAGTATGTGAACCTAAATCATTTGTTTCGCATGGATTTGAAGCTAAACCTTCTACATCGCATTTATTTGAATTTAAATCATGTGTTTCGCAAGGATTTAAAGCTAAACCTTCTACATCGCATTTATTTGAAGCTAAATCATGTGTTTCGCAAGGATTTAAACCTAAACCTTCAACATCGCATTGATTTGCAGCTAAATCATGTGTTTCGCATGGATTTGAAGCTAACTCGTTGGTTTCGCATGCAGTTGTAGCTAATTCATGTTTATCACAAGTATCTGAAGCTAAACCATTTGTTTATCATGAATATGAAGCTAAGCCATGTGTTTTGCGTGAATTTGAAGCTAAATCATTTGTTTCACATGGATTTGAAGCTAACTCGTTTGTTTCGCCTGCATTTGAAGCTATATCACTTATATCGCAAGTATTTGAAGCTAAATCATTTAATTCGCGCAGATTTGAAGCTAAACCTTCTACATCGCATTGATTTGATGCTAAATCAAGTGTTTCGCGTGGACTTGAAGCTAACTCGTTGATTTCGCATGCATTTGAAGCTGTATCTCTTATATTCGCAAGTATTTGAAGCTAAATCATTCGTTACGCATGGGGTAGAAGCTAAGCCTTTTACTTCGCATTGATTTGACGCTAAACCATTTGTTTCGAATGTATTTAAGCTAAACCATGTGTTTCGCATGAATTTGAAGATACATCATGTGTTTCGCATGGGTTTTGAAGCTAATCCTCCTACATCGCACTGATTTGAAGATAAATCATGTGACTCTCATGGATTTGAAGCTAACCCTTCTACTTCGCATTGATTTGAAGATAAATCATGTGTTTCGCATGTATCTGAAGCTAACACGTTTGTTTCGCCTGCATTTGAAGCTATATCACTTATATCGCAAGTATTTGAAGATAAATCATGTGATTCTCATGGATTTTGAAGCTAAACCTTCTACATCGCATTGATTTGAAGCTAAATTATGTGTTTCGCTTGGATTTGAAGCTAACTCGTTTGTTTCGCATGCATTTGAATCTATATCACTTATATCGCATGTATCTGACGCTTAATCATTTGTGTCGCATGGATTTGAAGCAACACCTTCTACTTCGCATTGATTTGAAGCTAAATCATTTGTTCCTCATGGATTTGGAGCCAACTAATTTGTTTCTCCTGCATTTGAAGCTATATCACATATATCGCAAGTATGTGAACCTAAGTCATTTGTTACGCATGGATTTGAAGCTAAACCTTCTACATCGCATTTATTTGAAGCTAAATCATGTGTTTCGCTAGGATTTAAAGCTAAACCTTCTACATCGCATTTATTTGAAGCTAAATCATGTGTTTCGCAAGGATTTAAACCTAAACGTTCTACATCGCTTTGATTTGCAGCTAAATCATGTGTTTCGCATGGATTTGAAGCTAACTCGTTGGTTTCGCATGTAGTTGAAGCTAATTCACGTATATCACAAGTATCTGAAGCTAAACCATTTGTTTATCATGAATATGAAGCTAATCCTTGTGATTTGTGTGAATTTGAAGCTAAATCATTTGTTTCACATGGATTTGAAGCTAACTCGATTGTTTCGCCTGCTTTTGAAGCCATATCACTTATATCGCAAGTATTTGAAGCTAAATCATTTAATTCGCGCAGATTTGAAGCTAAACCTTCTACATCGCATTGATTTGCAGCTTAATCATCTGTTTGGCATGGATTTGAAGCTAACTCGTTTGTGTCCCCTGCATTTGAAGCTATATTACTTATATAATAAGTATCTGATGCTAAATCATTTCTTTCGCATGGATTTGAAGCTGAACCTTCTACATCGCATTGATTTGCTAGCTAAATCATGCGTTTCGCATGGATATGAAGCTAACTCGTTCGTTGCTCATGCAGTTAAATCTCAATAACGTATATCACAAGTATTTGTACCTAAATCATTTGCTTCGGATGGATTTGAAGCTAAACCTTCTACATCGCTTTGATTTGCAGCTTAATCATGTGTTTTGCATGGATTTGAAGCTAACACATTTTTTTCCCCTGCATTTGAAGCTATATCACTTATATAACAACTATCTGATGACAAATCATTTGTTTCGCACGGATTTGAAGCTAAACCTTCTACTTCGCATTGATTTGAAGCTAAATCATGTGTTTCGCATGGATTTGAAGCTAACTAGTTCGTTTCGCCTGCATATGAAGCTATATCATATATATCGCAAGTATTTGATGCTCAATCAGTTGTGTCGCATGCATTTGAAGCTAAGCCTTCTACTTCGAATTGATATGAAGCTAAATCATGTGTTTCGCATGGATTTGATGCTAACTCGTTTGTTTTCCTGCATTTGAACCTACTTGATTTATATCGCAAGTATTTGAAGCTAACTCGTTTGTTTCGCATACATTTGGAGATGTATCCCTTATATTCGCATGTATTTGACGCTAAATCATTCGTTTCGCATGGATTCGAAGCTAACTCGTTCGTTTCGCCTGCATTTGAAGCTATATCACTTATATCGCAAGTATTTGGAGCTAAATCATTTGTTTCTCATGGATTTGAAGCTAAGTCTTCTACTTCGCATTGATTTGAAGCTAAATCATTTGTTCCTCATGGATTTGGAGCCAAC
This sequence comes from Megalopta genalis, assembly GCF_051020955.1. NCBI lineage: Eukaryota > Metazoa > Arthropoda > Insecta > Hymenoptera > Halictidae > Megalopta > Megalopta genalis. Next base: position 101,733 of record NW_027476516.1, on the reverse strand, counting down.
TAATTTGTTTCTCCTGCATTTGAAGCTATATCACATATATCGCAAGTATGTGAACCTAAGTCATTTGTTACGCATGGATTTGAAGCTAAACCTTCTACATCGCATTTATTTGAAGCTAAATCATGTGTTTCGCTAGGATTTAAAGCTAAACCTTCTACATCGCATTTATTTGAAGCTAAATCATGTGTTTCGCAAGGATTTAAACCTAAACGTTCTACATCGCTTTGATTTGCAGCTAAATCATGTGTTTCGCATGGATTTGAAGCTAACTCGTTGGTTTCGCATGTAGTTGAAGCTAATTCACGTATATCACAAGTATCTGAAGCTAAACCATTTGTTTATCATGAATATGAAGCTAATCCTTGTGATTTGTGTGAATTTGAAGCTAAATCATTTGTTTCACATGGATTTGAAGCTAACTCGATTGTTTCGCCTGCTTTTGAAGCCATATCACTTATATCGCAAGTATTTGAAGCTAAATCATTTAATTCGCGCAGATTTGAAGCTAAACCTTCTACATCGCATTGATTTGCAGCTTAATCATCTGTTTGGCATGGATTTGAAGCTAACTCGTTTGTGTCCCCTGCATTTGAAGCTATATTACTTATATAATAAGTATCTGATGCTAAATCATTTCTTTCGCATGGATTTGAAGCTGAACCTTCTACATCGCATTGATTTGCTAGCTAAATCATGCGTTTCGCATGGATATGAAGCTAACTCGTTCGTTGCTCATGCAGTTAAATCTCAATAACGTATATCACAAGTATTTGTACCTAAATCATTTGCTTCGGATGGATTTGAAGCTAAACCTTCTACATCGCATTGATTTGCAGCTTAATCATGTGTTTTGCATGGATTTGAAGCTAACACATTTTTTCCCCTGCATTTGAAGCTATATCACTTATATAACAACTATCTGATGACAAATCATTTGTTTCGCACGGATTTGAAGCTAAACCTTCTACTTCGCATTGATTTGAAGCTAAATCATGTGTTTCGCATGGATTTGAAGCTAACTCGTTTGTGTCGCCTGCATTTGAAGCTATATCATATATATCGCAAGTATTTGATGCTCAATCAGTTGTGTCGCATGCATTTGAAGCTAAGCCTTCTACTTCGAATTGATATGAAGCTAAATCATGTGTTTCGCATGGATTTGAAGCTAACTCGTTTGTTTTCCTGCATTTGAACCTACTTGATTTATATCGCAAGTATTTGAAGCTAACTCGTTTGTTTCGCATACATTTGAAGATGTATCCCTTATATTCGCATGTATTTGACGCTAAATCATTCGTTTCGCATGGATTCGAAGCTAACTCGTTCGTTTCGCCTGCATTTGAAGCTATATCACTTATATCGCAAGTATTTGGAGCTAAATCATTTGTTTCTCATGGATTTGAAGCTAAGTCTTCTACTTCGCATTGATTTGAAGCTAAATCATTTGTTCCTCATGGATTTGGAGCCAAGTAATTTGTTTCTCCTGCATTTGAAGCTATATCACATATATCGCAAGTATGTGAACCTAAGTCATTTGTTACGCATGGATTTGAAGCTAAACCTTCTACATCGCATTTATTTGAAGCTAAATCATGTGTTTCGCTAGGATTTAAAGCTAAACCTTCTACATCGCATTTATTTGAAGCTAAATCATGTGTTTCGCAAGGATTTAAACCTAAACGTTCTACATCGCTTTGATTTGCAGCTAAATCATGTGTTTCGCATGGATTTGAAGCTAACTCGTTGGTTTCGCATGTAGTTGAAGCTAATTCACGTATATCACAAGTATCTGAAGCTAAACCATTTGTTTATCATGAATATGAAGCTAATCCTTGTGATTTGTGTGAATTTGAAGCTAAATCATTTGTTTCACATGGATTTGAAGCTAACTCGATTGTTTCGCCTGCTTTTGAAGCCATATCACTTATATCGCAAGTATTTGAAGCTAAATCATTTAATTCGCGCAGATTTGAAGCTAAACCTTCTACATCGCATTGATTTGCAGCTTAATCATCTGTTTGGCATGGATTTGAAGCTAACTCGTTTGTGTCCCCTGCATTTGAAGCTATATTACTTATATAATAAGTATCTGATGCTAAATCATTTCTTTCGCATGGATTTGAAGCTGAACCTTCTACATCGCATTGATTTGCTAGCTAAATCATGCGTTTCGCATGGATATGAAGCTAACTCGTTCGTTGCTCATGCAGTTAAATCTCAATAACGTATATCACAAGTATTTGTACCTAAATCATTTGCTTCGGATGGATTTGAAGCTAAACCTTCTACATCGCATTGATTTGCAGCTTAATCATGTGTTTTGCATGGATTTGAAGCTAACACATTTTTTCCCCTGCATTTGAAGCTATATCACTTATATAACAACTATCTGATGACAAATCATTTGTTTCGCACGGATTTGAAGCTAAACCTTCTACTTCGCATTGATTTGAAGCTAAATCATGTGTTTCGCATGGATTTGAAGCTAACTCGTTTGTGTCGCCTGCATTTGAAGCTATATCATATATATCGCAAGTATTTGATGCTCAATCAGTTGTGTCGCATGCATTTGAAGCTAAGCCTTCTACTTCGAATTGATATGAAGCTAAATCATGTGTTTCGCATGGATTTGAAGCTAACTCGTTTGTTTTCCTGCATTTGAACCTACTTGATTTATATCGCAAGTATTTGAAGCTAAATCATGTGTTTCGCAAGGATTTAAAGCTAAACCTTCTACATCGCATTTATTTGAAGCTAAATCATGTGTTTCGCAAGGATTTAAACCTAAACGTTCTACATCGCATTGATTTGCAGCTAAATCATGTGTTTCGCATGGATTTGAAGCTAACTCGTTGGTTTCGCATGTAGTTGAAGCTAATTCACGTATATCACAAGTATCTGAAGCTAAACCATTTGTTTATCATGAATATGAAGCTAATCCTTGTGATTTGTGTGAATTTGAAGCTAAATCATTTGTTTCACATGGATTTGAAGCTAACTCGATTGTTTCGCCTGCTTTTGAAGCCATATCACTTATATCGCAAGTATTTGAAGCTAAATCATTTAATTCGCGCAGATTTGAAGCTAAACCTTCTACATCGCATTGATTTGATGCTAAATCAAGTGTTTCGCGTGGACTTGAAGTTAACTCGTTGATTTCGCATGCATTTGAAGCTGTATCTCTTATATTCGCAAGTATTTGAATCTAAATCATGTGTTTCGCATGAATTTGAAGATACATCATGTGTTTCGCATGGGTTTTGAAGCTAATTCTCCTACATCGCACTGATTTGAAGCTAAATCATGTAATTCGAATGGATTTGATGCTAACTCGTTTGTGTCGCCATCATTTGAAGCTATATCATTTATATCGCAAGTATTTGATGCTCAATCAGTTGTGTCGCATGGATTTGAAGCTAAGCCTTCTACTTCACATTGATATGAAGCTAGATCATGTGTTTCGCTTGGATTTGATGCGGAACCTTCTACATAGCATTGATTTGGAGCTGAATCATGTGTTTTGCATCGATTTGAAGCTAACTCGTTTGTTTCCCCTGCAGTTGAAACTATATCACTTATGTCGCAAATATTTGAAGCTAAATCATTTGGTCCGCATGGATTTGAAGCTAAGCCTTCAACTTCGCATTGATTTGAAGCTATATCATTTATTTCCTTTGGATTTGAAGCTAACTCGTTTATTTCTCCCGCATTTGAAACTATATCACTCTTGTCGCAAGTATCTGCATCTAAATCATTTGTTTCGCATGGATTTGAAGCTAACTCTTCTACTTCGGATTGATGTGAAGCTAAATCATGTGTTTCGCTTGGATTTGAAGCTAACTCGTTTGTTTCGCCTGCATTTGAAGCTATATCACTAATATCGAGAGTATTTGAAGCTGAATCATTTGTTTCGCTCAGATTTGAAGCTAAACCTTCTACATCACATTGATTTGAAGCTAAATCATTTGTTTCCCTGGGATAAGAAGCTAAATCATGTGTTTCGCGCGGATGTGAAGCTAACTCGTTTGTTTCGCATGCATTTGAAGATGTATCCCTTATATTCGCCAGTATTTGAAGCTAAATCATTCGTTTCGCATGGATTTGAAGCTAAGCCCTCTACTTCGCATTGATTTGAAGCTAAATCATGTGTTTTGCATGGATTTGAAGCTGACTCGTTTGTTTCGCCTGCATTTGAATCTACGTCATTTATATTGCAAGTATTTGAAGCTAAATCATTTGTTTCGCATGGATTTGAGCTAATCCTTCTACTAAGAATTGACTTGTAACTAAATCATTTGTTTCGCCATGGATTTAAAGCCAACTCGTGTGTTTCGCCTGCATTTGAATCTATAACACTTAAATCGCAAGTATTTGATCTAAATCAATTGTTACGAATGGATTTGAAGCTAATTCTTCTAGATCGTATTGATTACTAGACAAATCATGTTTTTCGAATGGATTTGAAGCTAAGCCTTCAACTAGGCATTGATATGAAGCTAAAACATGTGTTTCGCTTGGATTTGAAGCTAAGTCGTTTGTTTCTCATGTAGTTGAAGCTGATTCATGTATATCACAAGTATTTGAAGCTAAACCATTTGTTTCGCATGGATTTGAAGCTAAGCCCTCTAGTTCGCATTGATTGGAAGCTAAATCATGTGTTTTGCATGGATTCGAAGCTAACTCGTTCGTTTCGCCTGCATTTGTAGCTAAGCCCTCTACTTCGCATTGATTTGAAGCTAAATCATGTTTTTCTCATGGATTTGAAGCTAACTCGTTTGTTTGGCCTGCATTGAAGCTGTATCACTTATATCGCAAGTATTTGATGCCAAAATCAGTTGCTTCGTACGGATTGGAAGCTAAACCTTCTACATCGCATTGATTTGCAGTTAAACCATATGTATCGCATGGAGTTGAAGCAAACTCGTTCGTTTCGCCTGCATTTGAAGCTATATCATATATATCGCAAGTATTTGAAGCTAAATCATTTGTGTCGCATGCATTTAAAGCAAAACCTTCTACATCGCATTGATAAGAATTTAAATCGTATGTATCGCTTTGATTTGAAGCTAAGCCTTCTACTTCTGATTGATTTGAAGCTAAATCATGTGTATCGCTTTGTTTTGAAGCTAATTCGGTTGTTTCGCATGGAGTTGAATATAAATCATGTTTATCACAAGTATCTGAAGCTAATCATTTGTTTCGCATGAATTTGAATCTATACCATGTGTTTCGCATGAATTTGAAGATAAATCATGTGTTGCGCATGGGTTTTGAAGCAAAGCCTCCTACATCGCACTGATTTGAAGCTAAATCATTCGTTTCGCATGGATTTGAAGCTAAGCCTTCTACATCGCATTGATTTGAAGCTAAATCATGTGTTCTGCATGGATTTGAAGCTGACTCGTTTGTTTCGCCTGCATTTGAATCTACGTCATTTATATTGCAAGTATTTGAAGCTAAATCATTTGTTTCGCATGGATTTGAGCTAATCCTTCTACTAAGAATTGACTTGTAACTAAATCATTTGTTTCGCCATGGATTTAAAGCCAACTCGTGTGTTTCGCCTGCATTTGAATCTATAACACTTAAATCGCAAGTATTTGATCTAAATCAATTGTTACGAATGGATTTGAAGCTAATTCTTCTAGATCGTATTGATTAGTAGACAAATCATGTTTTTCGAATGGATTTGAAGCTAAGCCTTCAACTAGGCATTGATATGAAGCTAAAACATGTGTTTCGCTTGGATTTGAAGCTAAGTCGTTTGTTTCTCATGTAGTTGAAGCTGATTCATGTATATCACAAGTATTTGAAGCTAAACCATTTGTTTCGCATGGATTTGAAGCTAAGCCCTCTAGTTCGCATTGATTGGAAGCTAAATCATGTGTTTTGCATGGATTTGAAGCTGACTCGTTTGTTTCGCCTGCATTTGAATCTACGTCATATATATTTCAAGTATTTGAAGCTAAATCATTTGTTTCGCATGGATTTGAAACTAAACCTTCTAAATCGCATTGACTTGAAGCTAAATCATGTGTTTCGCATGGATTCGAAGCTAACTCGTTCGTTTCGCCTGCATTTGTAGCTAAGCCCTCTACTTCGCATTGATTTGAAGCTAAATCATGTTTTTCTCATGGATTTGAAGCTAACTCGTTTGTTTGGCCTGCATTGAAGCTGTATCACTTATATCGCAAGTATTTGATGCCAAAATCAGTTGCTTCGTACGGATTGGAAGCTAAACCTTCTACATCGCATTGATTTGCAGTTAAACCATATGTATCGCATGGAGTTGAAGCAAACTCGTTCGTTTCGCCTGCATTTGAAGCTATATCATATATATCGCAAGTATTTGAAGCTAAATCATTTGTGTCGCATGCATTTAAAGCAAAACCTTCTACATCGCATTGATAAGAATTTAAATCGTATGTATCGCTTTGATTTGAAGCTAAGCCTTCTACTTCTGATTGATTTGAAGCTAAATCATGTGTATCGCTTTGTTTTGAAGCTAATTCGGTTGTTTCGCATGGAGTTGAATATAAATCATGTTTATCACAAGTATCTGAAGCTAATCATTTGTTTCGCATGAATTTGAATCTATACCATGTGTTTCGCATGAATTTGAAGATAAATCATGTGTTGCGCATGGGTTTTGAAGCAAAGCCTCCTACATCGCACTGATTTGAAGCTAAATCATTCGTTTCGCATGGATTTGAAGCTAAGCCTTCTACATCGCATTGATTTTAAGCTAAATCATGTGTTTTGCATGGATTTGAAGCTGACTCGTTTGTTTCGCCTGCATTTGAATCTACGTCATTTATATTGCAAGTATTTGAAGCTAAATCATTTGTTTCGCATGGATTTGAGCTAATCCTTCTACTAAGAATTGACTTGTAACTAAATCATTTGTTTCGCCATGGATTTAAAGCCAACTCGTGTGTTTCGCCTGCATTTGAATCTATAACACTTAAATCGCAAGTATTTGATCTAAATCAATTGTTACGAATGGATTTGAAGCTAATTCTTCTAGATCGTATTGATTAGTAGACAAATCATGTTTTTCGAATGGATTTGAAGCTAAGCCTTCAACTAGGCATTGATATGAAGCTAAAACATGTGTTTCGCTTGGATTTGAAGCTAAGTCGTTTGTTTCTCATGTAGTTGAAGCTGATTCATGTATATCACAAGTATCTGAAGCTAATCATTTGTTTCGCATGAATTTGAATCTATACCATGTGTTTCGCATGAATTTGAAGATAAATCATGTGTTGCGCATGGGTTTTGAAGCAAAGCCTCCTACATCGCACTGATTTGAAGCTAAATTATTTCTTTCGCATGGATTTGAAGCTAAGCCTTCTACATCGCATTGGTTTGCAGCTTAATCATGTGTTTCACATGGATTTGTAGCTAACTCGTTCGTTTCGCCTGCATATAAAGCTATATCACTTATATCGCAAGTATTAGAAGCTAAATCATTTGTTTCGCTTGGATTTGAAACTAAACCTTCTACATAGAATTGATTTGAAGCTTAATCATGTGTTTTGCATGGATTTGAAGCTAACTCGTTTGTTTCGCCTGCATTTGAAGCTATATCACTTATATAATAAGTATCTGATGCTAAATCATTTCTATCGCATGGATCTGAAGCTAAACCTTCTACATCGCATTGACTTGCATCTAAATTCATGTGTTTCGCATGGACTTGAAGCTAACTCGTTTGTGTCCCCTGCATTTGAAGATATATTACTTATATAATAAGTATCTGATGCTAAATCATTTCTTTCGCATGGACTTGAAGCTAAACCTCCTACATCGCATTGATTTGCAGCTAAGTCATGCGTTTCGCATGGATTTGAAGCTAACTCGTTCGTTGCGCATGCAGTTAAATCTCAATAACGTATATCATATTTGTACCAAAAACATTTGCTTCGAATGGATTTGAAGCTAAACCTTCTACATCGCATTGATTTGCAGCTTAATCATGTGTTTTGCATGGATTTGAAGCTAACTCGTTTTTCCCCTGCATTTGAAGCTATATCACTTATATAACAAGTATCTGATGACAAATCATTTGTTTCGCACGGATTTGAAGCTAAACCTTTTACATCGCATTGATTTGAAGCTAAATTATGTGTTTCGCTTGGATTTGAAGCTAAACCTTCTACTTCGCATTGATTTGAAGCTAAATCATTTGTTTCGCACGGATTTGAAGCTAAACCTTTTACATCGCATTGATTTGAAGCTAAATCATGTGTTTCGCTTGGATTTGAAGCTAAATCATGTGTCTCGCATGGATTTGAAGCTAACTCGTTTGTGTCGCCTGCATTTGAAGCTATATCATATATATCGCAAGTATTTGATGCTCAATCAGTTGTGTCGCATGCATTTGAAGCTAAGCCTTCTACTTCGCATTGATATGAAGCTAGATCATGTGTTTCGCTTGTATTTGATGCGGACCCTTCTACATAGCATTGATTTGAAGCTGAATCATGTGTTTTGCATCGATTTGAAGCTAACTCGTTTGTTTCCCCTGCAATTGAAACTATATCACTTATGTCGCAAATATTTGAAGCTAAATCATTTGTTCCGCATGGATTTGAAGCTAAGCCTTCAACTTCGCATTGATTTGAAACTAAATAATGTGTTTCGCTTTTGGTTTGAAGCTAAAGCGTTTGTTTGGCATGCAGTTGAAGCTAAATCATGTATATCACCAGTATTTGAAGCTAAACCATTTGTTTCTCGTGTATTTGATGCTAAGCCGTCCACTTCGCCTTGATTTGAAACTAAATAATGTGTTTCGCTTGGATTCGAAGCTAAAGCGTTTGTTTCGCATGGATTTGAAGCTAACTCGTTTGTTTCGCCTGCAATTGCAGCTATATTACTTATATTCGCAAGTATTTTAAGCTAATCCATTCGTTACGCTTGAATTTGAAGCTAAGCCTTCTATTTCGCATTGATTTCAAACTAAATGATGTATTTCTTTTGGATTTGTTGCTAACTCGTTTGTTTCGCTTGCATTTGAGTCTAGGCCTTCTACTTCGCATTGATTTGAAGCTAAATCATGTGTTTCGCATGGTTTTGAAGCTAACCCTTTGTTTCACATACAGCTGAAGCTAAATCATGTATATCACAAGTATTTTAAGCTGAACCATTTGTTTCGCATGCATTTTAAGATAAACCATGTGTTTCGAATGAATTTGAAGCTAAATCATGTGTTTTGCATGGATTTGAAGCTAAATCATGTCTTTCGCGTGGATTTGAAGCTAATCCATTTGAATCGCATTGATTTGAAGCTAAGCCTTCTACATCGCATTGATTGGAAGCTAAATCATGTGTTTTGCATGGATTTGAAGCTGACTCGTTTGTTTCGCCTGCATTTGAATCTACGTCATTTATATTGCAAGTATTTGAATCTAAACCATTTGATTCGCATGGATTTGAAGCTAAGCCTTCTACATCGCATTGATTTGCAGCTAAATCATTTGTCTCGCCTGTATTTGAAGCTAAACCTTTTACATCGCATTCATTTGAATCGAAATCATTTGTTTCGCATGGATTTGAAGCTAATCCTTCTACTTCGCATTGATTTGAAGCTAAATCATGTGTTTCTCATGGATTTGAAGCTAACTCGATTGTTTCGCCAGCATTTGAAGCTATATCACTTATATCGCAAGTATATGAAGCTAAATAATTTGTGTCGCATGGATTTGATGCTAAGCTTTCTACTTCGCATTGATTAGAAGCTAAGTTATGTGTATCGCATGGATTTGAATCTAACTCGTTTGTTTCGCCTGCATTTGAAGCTAAATCATGTATATCAAAAGTATTTTAAGTTAATCCATTCGTTTCGCTTGGATTTGAAGCTAAGCCTTCTACTTCGCATTGATTTGAAACTAAATCATGTGTTTCGCTTGGATTTGAAGCTAACTCGTTTGTTTCGCTTGCAGCTGAAACAAAATCATGTATGTCATAAGTATTTGAAGCTAAACCATTTGTTTCTCATGTATTTGATGCTAAGCCTTCCACTTCGCATTGATTTGAAACTAAATAATGTGTTTCGCTTTTGGTTTGAAGCTAAAGCGTTTGTTTGGCATGCAGTTGAAGCTAAATCATGTATATCACCAGTATTTGAAGCTAAACCATTTGTTTCTCGTGTATTTGATGCTAAGCCGTCCACTTCGCCTTGATTTGAAACTAAATAATGTGTTTCGCTTGGATTCGAAGCTAAAGCGTTTGTTTCGCATGGATTTGAAGCTAACTCGTTTGTTTCGCCTGCAATTGCAGCTATATTACTTATATTCGCAAGTATTTTAAGCTAATCCATTCGTTACGCTTGAATTTGAAGCTAAGCCTTCTATTTCGCATTGATTTCAAACTAAATGATGTATTTCTTTTGGATTTGTTGCTAACTCGTTTGTTTCGCTTGCATTTGAGTCTAGGCCTTCTACTTCGCATTGATTTGAAGCTAAATCATGTGTTTCGCATGGATTTGAAGCTAACTCGTTTGTTTGGCCTGCATTAAAGCTATATCACTTATATCGCAAGTATTTGAAGCTAAATCATTTGTTTCGCACGGATTTGAAGCTAAACCTTTTACATCGCATTGATTTGAAGCTAAATTATGTGTTTCGCTTGGATTTGAAGTTAAACCTTTTACATCGCATTGATTTGAAGCTAAATCATGTGTTTCGCTTGGATTTGAAGCTAAATCATGTATTTCGCATGGATTTGAAGCTAACTCGTTTGTGTCGCCTGCATTTGAAGCTATATCATATATATCGCAAGTATTTGATGCTCAATCAGTTGTGTCGCATGCATTTGAAGCTAAGCCTTCTACTTCGCATTGATATGAAGCTAGATCATGTGTTTCGCTTGTATTTGATGCGGACCCTTCTACATAGCATTGATTTGAAGCTGAATCATGTGTTTTGCATCGATTTGAAGCTAACTCGTTTGTTTCCCCTGCAATTGAAACTATATCACTTATGTCGCAAATATTTGAAGCTAAATCATTTGTTCCGCATGGATTTGAAGCTAAGCCTTCAACTTCGCATTGATTTGAAACTAAATAATGTGTTTCGCTTTTGGTTTGAAGCTAAAGCGTTTGTTTGGCATGCAGTTGAAGCTAAATCATGTATATCACCAGTATTTGAAGCTAAACCACTTGTTTCTCGTGTATTTGATGCTAAGCCGTCCACTTCGCCTTGATTTGAAACTAAATAATGTGTTTCGCTTGGATTCGAAGCTAAAGCGTTTGTTTCGCATGGATTTGAAGCTAACTCGTTTGTTTCGCCTGCAATTGCAGCTATATTACTTATATTCGCAAGTATTTTAAGCTAATCCATTCGTTACGCTTGAATTTGAAGCTAAGCCTTCTATTTCGCATTGATTTCAAACTAAATGATGTATTTCTTTTGGATTTGTTGCTAACTCGTTTGTTTCGCTTGCATTTGAGTCTAGGCCTTCTACTTCGCATTGATTTGAAGCTAAATCATGTGTTTCGCATGGTTTTGAAGCTAACCCTTTGTTTCACATACAGCTGAAGCTAAATCATGTATATCACAAGTATTTTAAGCTGAACCATTTGTTCCGCATGAATTTTAAGATAAACCATGTGTTTCGAATGAATTTGAAGCTAAATCATGTGTTTTGCATGGATTTGAAGCTAAATCATGTCTTTCGCGTGGATTTGAAGCTAATCCATTTGATTCGCATTGATTTGAAGCTAAGCCTTCTACATCGCATCGATTGGAAGCTAAATCATGTGTTTTGCATGGATTTGAAGCTGACTCGTTTGTTTCGCCTGCATTTGAATCTACGTCATTTATATTGCAAGTATTTGAATCTAAACCATTTGATTCGCATGGATTTGAAGCTAAGCCTTCTACATCGCATTGATTTGCAGCTAAATCATTTGTCTCGCCTGTATTTGAAGCTAAACCTTTTACATCGCATTCATTTGAATCGAAATCATTTGTTTCGCATGGATTTGAAGCTAATCCTTCTACTTCGCATTGATTTGAAGCTAAATCATGTGTTTCTCATGGATTTGAAGCTAACTCGTTTGTTTCGCCAGCATTTGAAGCTATATCACTTATATCGCAAGTATATGAAGCTAAATAATTTGTGTCGCATGGATTTGATGCTAAGCTTTCTACTTCGCATTGATTAGAAGCTAAGTTATGTGTATAGCATGGATTTGAATCTAACTCGTTTGTTTCGCCTGCATTTGAAGCTAAATCATGTATATCAAAAGTATTTTAAGTTAATCCATTCGTTTCGCTTGGATTTGAAGCTAAGCCTTCTACTTCGCATTGATTTGAAACTAAATCATGTGTTTGGCTTGGATTTGAAGCTAACTCGTTTGTTTCGCTTGCAGCTGAAACAAAATCATGTATGTCATAAGTATTTGAAGCTAAACCATTTGTTTCTCATGTATTTGATGCTAAGCCTTCCACTTCGCATTGATTTGAAACTAAATAATGTGTTTCGCTTTTGGTTTGAAGCTAAAGCGTTTGTTTGGCATGCAGTTGAAGCTAAATCATGTATATCACCAGTATTTGAAGCTAAACCATTTGTTTCTCGTGTATTTGATGCTAAGCCGTCCACTTCGCCTTGATTTGAAACTAAATAATGTGTTTCGCTTGGATTCGAAGCTAAAGCGTTTGTTTCGCATGGATTTGAAGCTAACTCGTTTGTTTCGCCTGCAATTGCAGCTATATTACTTATATTCGCAAGTATTTTAAGCTAATCCATTCGTTACGCTTGAATTTGAAGCTAAGCCTTCTATTTCGCATTGATTTCAAACTAAATGATATATTTCTTTTGGATTTGTTGCTAACTCGTTTGTTTCGCTTGCATTTGAGTCTAGGCCTTCTACTTCGCATTGATTTGAAGCTAAATCATGTGTTTCGCATGGATTTGAAGCTAACTCGTTTGTTTGGCCTGCATTAAAGCTATATCACTTATATCGCAAGTATTTGAAGCTAAATCATTTGTTTCGCACGAATTTGAAGCTAAACCTTTTACATCGCATTGATTTGAAGCTAAATCATGTGTTTCGCTTGGATTTGAAGCTAAATCATGTGTTTCGCATGGATTTGAAGCTAACTCGTTTGTGTCGCCTGCATTTGAAGCTATATCATATATATCGCAAGTATTTGATGCTCAATCAGTTGTGTCGCATGCATTTGAAGCTAAGCCTTCTACTTCGCATTGATATGAAGCTAGATCATGTGTTTCGCTTGTATTTGATGCGGACCCTTCTACATAGCATTGATTTGAAGCTGAATCATGTGTTTTGCATCGATTTGAAGCTAACTCGTTTGTTTCCCCTGCAATTGAAACTATATCACTTATGTCGCAAATATTTGAAGCTAAATCATTTGTTCCGCATGGATTTGAAGCTAAGCCTTCAACTTCGCATTGATTTGAAGCTATATCATTTATTTCCTTTGGATTTGGAGCTAACTCGTTTATTTCTCCCGCATTTGAAACTATATCACTCATGTCGCAAGTATCTGAATCTAAATCATTTGTTTCGCATGGATTTGAAGCTAACTCTTCTACTTCGGATTGATTTGAAGCTAAATCATTTGTTTCGCTTGGATTTGAAGCTAACTCGTTTGTTTCGCATGCAGTTGAAGCTATGTCACTTATATCGCAAGTATTTGAGGCTAACTAATTAGTTTCGCTTGGATTTGAAGCTAAGCCTTCTACTTCGCATGGATTTGAAGCTATATCATTTATTTCCTTTGGATTTGGAGCTAACTCGTTTATTTCTCCCGCATTTGAAACTATATCACTCATGTCGCAACTATCTGAATCTAAATCATTTGTTTCGCATGGATTTGAAGCTAACTCTTCTACTTCGGATTGATTTGAAGCTAAATCATGTGTTTCGCTTGGATTTGAAGCTAACTCGTTTGTTTCGCATGCAGTTGAAGCTAAATCATGTATTTCACAAGTATGTGAGTCCAAGCCATTTGTTTCGCAAGAATATGAAGCTTAACCATGTGTTTCGCATGAGTTTGGAGCTAAATTATGTGTTTCGCATGGATTTGAAGCTATCTCGTTTGTTTCGCCTGCATTTGAAGCTATATCACTTATATCGCAAGTATTTGAAGTTAAATCATTTGTTTCTCATGGATTTGAAGCTAAGTCTTCTACTTCGCATTGATTTGAAGCTAAATCATATGTTCCTCATGGATTTGGAGCCAACTAATTTGTTTCTCCTGCATTTAAAGCTATATCACATATATCGCAAGTATGTGAACCTAATTCATTTGTTTCGCATGGATTTGAAGCTAAGCCTTCTACATCGCATTGATTGGAAGCTAAATCATGTGTTTTGCATGGATTTGAAGCTGACTCGTTTGTTTCGCCTGCATTTGAATCTACGTCATTTATATTGCAAGTATTTGAATCTAAACCATTTGATTCGCATGGATTTGAAGCTAAGCCTTCTACATCGCATTGATTTGCAGCTAAATCATTTGTCTCGCCTGTATTTGAAGCTAAACCTTTTACATCGCATTCATTTGAATCGGAATCATTTGTTTCGCATGGATTTGAAGCTAATCCTTCTACTTCGCATTGATTTGAAGCTAAATCATGTGTTTCTCATGGATTTGAAGCTAACTCGTTTGTTTCGCCAGCATTTGAAGCTATATCACTTATATCGCAAGTATATGAAGCTAAATAATTTGTGTCGCATGGAATTGATGCTAAGCTTTCTACTTCGCATTGATTTGAAGCTAAGTTATGTGTATCGCATGGATTTGAATCTAACTCGTTTGTTTCGCCTGCATTTGAAGCTAAATCATGTATATCAAAAGTATTTTAAGTTAATCCATTCGTTTCGCTTGGATTTGAAGCTAAGCCTTCTACTTCGCATTGATTTGAAACTAAGTCATGTGCTTCGCTTGGATTTGAAGCTAACTCGTTTGTTTCGCTTGCAGCTGAAACAAAATCATGTATGTCATAAGTATTTGAAGCTAAACCATTTGTTTCTCATGTATTTGATGCTAAGCCTTCCACTTCGCATTGATTTGAAACTAAATAATGTGTTTCGCTTTTGGTTTGAAGCTAAAGCGTTTGTTTGGCATGCAGTTGAAGCTAAATCATGTATATCACCAGTATTTGAAGCTAAACCATTTGTTTCTCGTGTATTTGATGCTAAGCCGTCCACTTCGCCTTGATTTGAAACTAAATAATGTGTTTCGCTTGGATTCGAAGCTAAAGCGTTTGTTTCGCATGGATTTGAAGCTAACTCGTTTGTTTCGCCTGCAATTGCAGCTATATTACTTATATTCGCAAGTATTTTAAGCTAATCCATTCGTTACGCTTGAATTTGAAGCTAAGCCTTCTATTTCGCATTGATTTCAAACTAAATGATGTATTTCTTTTGGATTTGTTGCTAACTCGTTTGTTTCGCTTGCATTTGAGTCTAGGCCTTCTACTTCGCATTGATTTGAAGCTAAATCATGTGTTTCGCATGGTTTTAAAGCTAACCCTTTGTTTCACATACAGCTGAAGCTAAATCATGTATATCACAAGTATTTTAAGCTGAACCATTTGTTTCGCATGAATTTTAAGATAAACCATGTGTTTCGAATGAATTTGAAGCTAAATCATGTGTTTTGCATGGATTTGAAGCTAAATCATGTCTTTCGCGTGGATTTGAAGCTAATCCATTTGATTCGCATTGATTTGAAGCTAAGCCTTCTACTTCGCATTGATTAGAAGCTAAATCATGTTTTTCGCTTGGATTTGAAGTTAACTCGTTTGTTTCGCATGCAGTTGAATC
Organism: Megalopta genalis; assembly: GCF_051020955.1. Lineage (NCBI taxonomy): Eukaryota > Metazoa > Arthropoda > Insecta > Hymenoptera > Halictidae > Megalopta > Megalopta genalis. The sequence continues at coordinate 85,928 of NW_027476516.1, read as the reverse complement.
TAAATCCTGTATGCCACAAGTATTTGAAGCTAAACCATTTGTTTCCCATGTATTTGAACCTGAATCTTCTACTTCGCACTGATTTGAAGCTAAATCATGTGTTTCGCTTGGATTTGAATCTAATTCGTTTGTTTTGCTCGCAGTTGAAGCTAAATTATGTATATCACAAGTATCTGAAGCTAATCCATTTGTTCCGCATGGAATTGAAGCTAAGCCTTCTACTTCGTATTGATTTGAAGCAAAATCATGTGTTTCACATAGCTTTGAAGCTAATGCATCTAATTCGCATTGATTTGAAGCTAAATCAAGTATTTCGCTTGGATTTGAAACTAACTCGCATGTTTCGCATGCAATTGAAGCTGATTCATGTCTATCACAAGTATTTGTAGCCAAACCATTTGTTTCGGTTGGATTTGTAGCCAAGCCTTCTACTAAGAATTGTCTTGAAACTAAATCATTTGTTTCGCATGGATTTGAAGCTAATCGTGTGTTTCGTCTGAATTTGCAGCTATATCACTAATATCGAGAGTATTTGAAGCTGAATCATTTGCTTCGCTCAGATTTGAAGCTATACCTTCTACATCGCATTGATTTGAAGCTAAATAATGTATTTCCCTTTTATATGAAGCTAAATCATGTGTTTCGCACGGATGTGAAGCTAACTCGTTTGTTCTGGCATGGATTTAAAGCCAACTCGTGTGTTTCGTCTGCATTTGAAGTTATCACCAATATCGTGAGTATTTGGAGCTAAATCATTTGTTTCACCTGCATTTGAATCAATATCACTTAAATCGCAAGTATTTGATCTAAATCAATTGTTACGAATGGATTTGAAGGTAATTCTCCTACATCGTATTGATTCGTAGACAAATCATGTTTTCGATTGGATTTGAAACTAAACCTTCTTCATCGCATTGATTTACAGCTAAATCATGTGTTTGGAATTGATTTGAAGCTAACTCGTTTGTTTCTCATGCAGTTGAAGCTAAATCATGTCTTCCACAAGTATTTGAAGATGAACCATTTGAATCGCATGGATTTGAACCTGGCCCTTCTACTGCGCACTGATTTGCAGTTAAATAATGTGTTTCGCATGGTATTGTAGCTAAACCTTGTACATCCCATGGATTTGAAGCTAAATCATGTGTTTGGCACGGATTTAAAGCTAAACCTTCTACATCGCATTGATTTGAAGCTAAATCATGTGTTTCGCATGGATTTGAAGCTAACTCGTTCGTTTCGCATGCAGTTGTAGCTAAATAATGTATATCATAAGTATTTATTGCTAAACCATTTGTTTCGCATGGATTTGAAGCTAAGCCTTCTACTTCTCATTGATTTGAAGCTAAATCATTTGTTTCGCATGGATTTGTAGATAAGCCTTCTACTTCGCATTGATTTGAAGTTAAATCATGTGTTCCGCATGGATTTGACGCTAACTCTTTTGTTTCGCCTGCATTTGAAGCTATATCACTTATATCACAAGTATTTGCAGCTAAAACATGTGTTTCGCATGGATGTGAAGCTAACTCGTTTGTTTTGTCTGCATTTGGAGCTGTTTCATTTATATCGCAAGTATTTGAAGCTAACTCGTTTGTTTCGCGTGCATATGTAACTGTATCCCTAATATTCGCAAGTATTCGAAGCTAAACCATTCGTTTCGCGTGGATTTCAAGCAAAGCCCTCTATTTCGCATTGATTGGAAGCTAAATCATTTGTTTCGCATGGATTAGGAGCTAAGCCTTCTACTTCGCACTGATTTGAAGCTAAATCGTGTGTTTCTCTTGGATTTGAAGTTAACTCGATTGTTACGCCTGCAGTTGTATCTATATCAATTATATCACAAGTATTTGAAGCTAAATCATTTGTTCCGCATAGATTTGAAGCTAAGCCTTCTACATCGCAGTGATTAGAAGGTAAATCATGTGTTTCGCATGGATTTGAAGCTGTCTCGTTTGTTTCGAATGCAGTTGAAGCTAAATCATGTATATCACAAGTATTTGAAGCTATACCATTTGATTCGCTTGGATTTGAATCTAATCCTTCTACCTCGCATTGATTTGAAGGTGAATCATATCTCTTGCTTGGATTTGAAGCTAACTCTTTTGTTCCGCTTGCAGTTGAAGCTAAACCATGTATACCACAAATGTTTGTAACTAAACCATTTGTTTCGCATGGATTTGAAGCTAAGTCTTCTACTTCGCATTGATTTGAAGCTAAATCGTGTGTTTCTCTTGGATTTGAAGTTAACACAATTGTTTCGCCTGCATTTGATGCAATTTCATTAATAAGGTAAGTATTTAACGCTAAATCATGTGTTTCGCATGGATTTGAAACTAAAACGTTTGTTTCGCATGCAGTTCAATCTAACTCATGTATATCACAAGTGTCTGAAGCTAAGCTATTTGTTCCGCATGGGTTAGAAGCTAAGCCTTCTACTTCGCATTGATTTGAAAGTAAATCATGTGTTTCGCTTGGAGTTTAAGCTAACACGTTTGTTTCACATGCAGTTGAAGCTAAATCATGTATATCACAAGTATTTGGTGCTGAACGACTCGTTTCGCATGAATATTAAGCTAAACCATGTGTTTCGCATGGATTTGAAGCTAAACCTTCTACATCGCATTGGTTTGAAGCTATTTCATTTACACCGCAAGTATTTGAAGCTAAATCATTCGTTTCACATGGATTTGAAGCTAAACCTTCTACATCGCTTTGGTTTGAAGCTAAATCATGTGCTTCGCATGTATTTGAAGCTAACTCGTTGATTTCGCATTCAGTTGAAGCTAAATCATGTATATCACAAGTAGTTGAAGCTAAATCATTTGCATCGCATGGATTTGAAGCTAAGCCTTCTACGTCGCATTGATTTGAAGCTAAATCATGTGTTTCGCTTGGACTCGAAGCTAACTCGTTTGTTTCGTATGCAGTTGAAGCTAAATCATGTATATCACAAGTATTTGAAGCTAAACTATTTGTTTCGCATGGATTTGAAGCTAGGACTTCTACTTCCCATTGATTGGAAGCTAAATCATGTGTTCTACATGGATTTGAAGCTATCTCGTTTGTTTCGCCTGCATTTGAAGCTCTTCCATTTATACTGCAAGTATTTGAAGCTAAATCATTCGTTTCGCATGGATTTGAAGATAAGCCTTCGACTTCGCATTGATTTGAAGCTAAATCTTATGTATCGCATTGATTTTATGCTATGTCTTCTACTTCGTATTGATTTGTAGCTAAATCATGTGTATCGCTTTGTTTTGAAGCTAATCCGTTTGTTTCGCATGGAGTTGAATATAAATCATGTTTATCACAAGTATCTGAAGTTAATCCATTTGTTTCGCATGAATTTGAAGCTGTACCATGTGTTTCGCATGAATATGAAGATAAACCATTCGTTTCGCACGGATTTGAAGCTAAGCCTTCTACTTCGCATTGATTTGAAGCTAAATCATGTGTTTCGCTTGGATTTGAAGCTAACACGTTTGTTTCACATGCAGTTCAAACGAAATCATGTTTATCACAAGTATTTGAAGCTAAACAATTTGTTTCGCACTGATTCGGAGCTAAGCCTTCTACTTCGCATCGATTTGAAATTAAATGATGTGTTTCCTTTGGATTTGATGCTAACTCGTTTGTTTCGTATGCAGTTGAAGCTAAATCATGTATATCACCAGTATTTGAAGCTAAAACATTTGATTCGCATGAATTTGAAGCTAAGCCTTCTTGTTTGCATTGATTTGAAGCTAAATCATGTGATTCGCATGGATTTGAATCTAACTCGTTTGTTTCGCCTGCATTAGAAGCTATATCACATATATTCACAAGTATTTGAAGCTAATCCATTTGTATGGCTTGGATTTGAAGCTGAGCCTTCTACTTCGCGCATAGATTTGAAGTTAAATCATATGTTTCCCTTGGATTTGAAGCTAACTCGTTTGTGTCGCCTGCATTTGAAGCTAAATCATGTTTATCACAAGTATCTGAATCTAGTCCATCCGTTTCGCTTCATTATTATGTTAAACCATGTGTTTCGCATGAATTTGAAGCTAAATCAGGTGTTTCGCATGGATTTGAAGCTAACTCTTTTGCTTCGCCTGCATTTGAAGGTAAATGATGTATATCACAAGTATTTGAAGCTAAAACAGGTGATTCGCATGGATTTGAAGCTGAACCCTCTACTTCGCATTGATTTGAAGCTAAATCGTGTGTATCGCTTGAATTTGAAGCTTACACGATGGTTTCTCATGCAGTTGAATATGAATCATGTATATTACAAGTATTTGAAGCTAAACCATTTGATTAGCATGGATTTGAAGCAAAGCATTCTACGTCGCATTGATTTAAAGCTAACTCGTTTGCTTCGCCTGCATTTGAAGATTAATCATGTATATCACATGTATTTGAAGCTAAACAATTCGATTCGCATGGATTTGAAGCTAAGCCCTCTACTTCGCATTGATTGTAGCTAAATCATGTATTTCGCTTGGATTTGAAGCTAACTCGTTTGTTTCGCATGCAGTTGAAGCTAAATCATGTATACCACAAGTAATTGAAGCTAAACCATTGGATTCGGATGGATTTGAAGCTAAGCCTTCTACTTCGCACTGATTTGAAGCTAAACCATGTGTTTCGCATGATTTTGAAGCTAAATCATGTTTTTCACAAATATTTGTAGCCCAACCATTAGATTCGCATGAATTTGAAGCTAAGCCTTCTACTTCGCACTGATTTGAAGCTAAACCATGTGTTTCGCATGAATTTGAAGCTAACTCGTTTGTTTCGCATGCATTTGAAGCTGTATCCCTTATATATGCAAGTATTTGAAGCTAAATCATTCGTGTCGCATGGATTTGAAGCTAATCCTTCTACTTCGCATTGATTTGAAGCTAAATCATCTGTATCGCTTTGTTTTGAAGCTAATTCGTTTGTTTCGCATGGAGTTGAATATAAATCATGTTTATCACAAGTATCTGAAGTTAAACCATTTGTTTCGCATGAATTTGAAGCTGTACCATGTGTATCGCATGAATTTGAACATAAATCATGTGTTTCGCATGGGTTTTGAAGCTTAATCATGTGTTTTGCTTGGATTTGTAGCTAAACCTTCTACATCGCATTGATTTGAAGCTAAATTATGTGTATCGCTTGGATTTGAATGTAACTCATTTGTTTCGCATGCAGTTGAAGCTATATCACCTATATCCCAAGTGTTTGAAGCTCAATCATTTGTTTCGCATGGATTTGAAGCTAAACCTTCTAGATCGCATTGATTTGAAGCTAAGCCATTTGTTTCGCATGGATTTGAAGCTAAACCTTTTACATCGCATTGATTTGCAGCTAAATCATGTGCTTCGCATGGATTTGAAGCTAACTCGTTTGATTAGTCTGCATTTGAAGCTATATCACTTATACCCCAAGTGTTTGAAGCTAAATCATTTGTTTCGCATGGATTTGAACCTAAACCTTCTACATGGTATTGATTTGAAGCTAAATCGTTTGTTTCGCATGGATTTGAAGCTAACTCGTTTGTTTCGCATGCAGTAGAAGCTAAATCATGTATATGAATAGTATATGAAGCTAAACTTTTGTTTCGCACTGATTTGAAGCTAAGGTTTCTCCTTCGCATTGATTTGAATCAAAATTACGTGTTCCGCATTGATTTGAAGCCAACTCTTTTGCTTCGCCTGCATTTAAAGTTAAATCACGTATATCACATGTATTTGAAGCTAAATCATTTGATTCGCATGGATTTGAAGCTAAGCCTTCTAGTTCGCATTGATTTGAAGCTAAATCATGTGTGTCGCACGGAGTTGAAGCTAACCCGTTTGTTTCGCCACCATTTGAAACTATATCACACATATTCGCAAATGTTTGAAGCTCAGTCATTCGTTTCGCATGGATTTGAAGCTAAGCCTTCTAATTCGCTTTGATTTGAAGCTAAATCAAGTGTTTCGCATGGATTTGAAGCTATCTCGTTTGTTTCGCCTGCAGTTGAAGCTAAATCATGTATATCACCATTATTTGAAGCTAAACCATTTGATTCGCATGAATTTGAAGCTAAGCCTTCTAGTTCGCATTGATTTCAAGCTAAATCATGTGTGTCGCATGGAGTTGAAGCTAACTCGTTTGTTTCGCCACCATTTGAAACTATATCACTCATATTCGCAACTATTTGAAGCTCAGTCATTCGTTTCGCATGGATTTGAAGCTAAGCCTTCTAATTCGCTTTGATTTGAAGCTAAATCATGTGTTTCGCATGGATTTGAAGCTAACTCGTTTGTTTCTCATGCAGTTGAAGCTAAATCATGTATATCACCATTATTTGAATCTAAACCATTTGTTTCCAAGAATATGAAACTAATCCATGAGTTTCGCATGAATTTGAAGCCAAATCATGTGTTTCGCATGGATTTGAAGCTAACTCGTTTGTTTCGCCTGCACTTAAAACTATATCACACATATTGGCAACTATTTGAAGCTCAATCATTCGTTTCGCATGGATTTGATGCTAAGCCTTCTAGTTCGCATTGATTTGAAGCTAAATCATGTGTTTCGCATGGTTTTGAAGCTAACTCGTTTGTTTCGCCTGCAGTTGAAACTATATCACTCATATTCGCAACTATTTGAAGCTCAATCATTCGTTTCGCATGGATTTGAAGCTAAGCCTTCTAGTTCGCATTGATTTGAAGCTAAATAATGTGTTTCGCATGAATTTGAAGCTAACTCGTTTGTTTCGCCTGCACTTGAAACTATATCACTCATATTGGCAACTATTTGAAGCTAAGCCTTCTAGTTCGCATTGATTTGAAGCTAAATCATGTGTTTCGCATGCATTTAAAGCGAAAGCTTCTGTTCTGCATTGATTTGAAGGTAAATCATGTGTTTATCATGGATTTGAAGCTAACTCGTATGATTCGCCTGCATTTACAGCTATTTCATTTACACGGCCAGTATTTGAAGCTAAATCATTCGTTACGCATGGATTTGAAGCTAAACCTTCTACATCGAATTGGTTTGAAGCTAAATCATGTGTTTCGCATGTATTTGAAGCTAACTCGTTTGATTCGCATGCAATTGAAGCTAAATCATATATATCATAAGTATTTGAAGCTAAACCATTTGTTTCGCATGGATTTGAAGCTAAGACTTCTACTTCGCATCGATTGAAAGCTAAATCATGTGTTCTACATGGATTTGAACCTAACTTGTTTGTTTCGCCTGCATTTGAAGCTCTTCGAATTATACTGCAAGTATTTGAAGCTAAATCATTCGTTTCGCATGGATTTGAAGCTAAGCCTTCTAATTCGCATTGTTTTGCAGCTAAATCATGTATTTCGCATGGATTTGAAACGAACTCGATTGTTTCGCATGCAGTTGATGCTAAATCATGTTTATCACAAGTATCTGAAGCTAAACCATTTGTTTCCAAGAATATGAAACTAATCCATGAGTTTCGCATGAATTTGTAGCCAAATCATGTGTTTCGCATGGATTTGAAGCTAACTCGTTTGTTTCGCCTGCACTTAAAACTATATCACTCATATTGGCAACTATTTGAAGCTCAATCATTCGTTTCGCATGGATTTGAAGCTAAGCCTTCTAGTTCGCATTGATTTGAAGCTAAATCATGTGTTTCGCATGGTTTTGAAGCTAACTCGTTTGTTTCGCCTGCACTTGAAACTATATCACTCATATTCGCAACTATTTCAAGCTCAATCATTCGTTTCGCATGGATTTGAAGCTAAGCCTTCTACTTCGCATTGATTTTAAGCTAAGTCATGTGTTTCGCTTGGACTCGAAACTAACTCGTTAGTTTCGCATGCAGTTGTAGCTAAATCATGTATATCACAAGTTTTTTGAAGCTAAACCATTTGTTTCGCATGGAATTGAACCTAACCCTTCTACTTGGCATTGAAATGAAACTAAATCATGTGTTTTGCATGGATTTCAAACTAATTCGATTGTTTCGCAAGCAGTTGATGCTAAATCGTGTTTATCACAAGTATCTGAAGCTAAACCATTTGTTTCCAAGAATATGAAACTAATCCATGTGTTTCGCATGAATTTGAAGCTTAATCATGTGTTTCGCATGGTTTTGAAGCTAACTCGTTTGTTTCGCGTGCATTGGCAGCTATTTCATTTACACCGCAAGTATTTAAAGCATAATCTTTCGTTTCGCATGGATTTGAAGATAAACCTTCTACTGCGCATTGATTTGAAGCTAAATCATTTGTTTCGCATGGTTTCCAAGCTAAGCCATCTAGATCGCATTGATTTGTAGCTAAATCATGAGTTTCGCATTGATTTGAAGCTAAATCGTGTGTATCGCATGGATTTTGAAGCTAACTCGTTTGATTCGTCTGCATTGCAAGCTATGTCACTTATATCGCAAGTATTTGAAACTAAATTATTTGTATCGCATGGATTTGAAGCTAACTCGTTTGTTTCGCCTGAATTTGAAGCTAAATCATGTGTTCCTCATGGATTTCAAGATAACTCGTTTGTTTCGCATGCAGTTCAAGCTAAATCATGTATATCACAAGTATATGAAGGTAAACCGTTTGTTTCACATTGATTTGAAGCTAAGGTTTTTACTTCGCAACGATTTGAAGCTAAATCACGTGTTCCGCATTGTCTTGAAGCTAACTCTTTTGCTGCGCCTGCATTTGAAGATAAATCATGTATATCACATGTATTTGAAGCTAAACCATTTGTTTCGCGTGGATATGAAGCTAAAGCTTTTACTTCGCATTAATTTGAAGCTAAATCATGTGATTCGCATGGATTTGAAGCTAACTCGTTTGTTTCGCCTGCATTAGAAGCTATATCACATATATTCACAAGTACTTGAAGCTAATCCATTTGTATTGCTTGGATTTGAAGCTGAGCCTTCTACTTCGCGCATTGATTTGAAGTTAAATCATGTGTTTCCCTTGGATTTGAAGCTAACACGTTTGTTTCGCCTGCATTTGAAGCTAAATCATGTTTATCACAAGTATCTGAATCTAATCCATCCGTTTCGCTTCATTATTAAGTTAAACCATGTGTTTCGCATGAATTTGAACCTAAATCATGTGTTTCGCATGGATTTGAAGCTAACTCTTTTGCTTCGCCTGCATTTGAAGATAAATGATGTATATCACATGTATTTGAAGCTAAACCAGTTGATTCTCATGGATTTGAAGCTGAGCCCTCTACTTCGCATTGATTTGAAGCTAAATCATGTGTATCGCTTGAATTTGAAGCTTACACGATGGTTTCTCATGCAGTTGAAGATGAATCATGTATATTACAAGTATTTGAAGCTAAACCATTTGATTAGCATGGATTTGAAGCAAAGCATTCTACGTCGCATTGATTAGATGCTAAATCATGTTTTTCGCTTGGATTTGAAGCTAACTCTTGTGCTTCGCCTGCATTTGAAGATAAATCATGTATATCACAAGTATTTGATGCTAAATCATTTGTTTCGCATTGATTTGAAAATATCCTGCTACTTCGCATTGATTTGAAGCTAAGTCATGTGTCTCGCATTGATTTGAATCTAACTCGTTTGTGCCGCCTGCATATGACGCTATATCACTTATATCGCCAGTATTAGAAGCTAAATCATTTGTTTCGGGCGGATTTGAAGCTAAACCTTCTTCATCGCATTGATCTGAAGCTAATTCATGTGTTTCGCATGGATTTGAAGCTAACTCGTTTGTTTCGCCTGCATTTGAAGCTATATCACTCATATCGTAAGTACTTGATGCTAAATCATTTGTTTCGCATTGATTTGAAAATATCCTGCTACTTCGCATTGATTTGAAGGTAAATCATGTGTCTCGCATTGATTTGAATCTAACTCGTTTGTTCCGCCTGCATATGACGCTATATCACTTATATCGCAAGTATTTGAAGCTAAATCATTTGTTTTGCACAGATTTGAAGTTAATCCTTTTACATCGCATTGACTTGAAGCTAAATCATGTGTTTCGCTTGGATTTGAAGCTAACTCGTTCGTTTCGTCTGCATTTGAAGCTATATCACTTATATCGCAAGTATCTGAAGCTAAATCATTTGTTTCGCTTGGATGTGATGCTAAACCTTGTACATAGAATTGATTTGAAGCTTAATCATGTGTTTTGCATGAATTTCAAGCTAACTCGTTTGTTTCTCCTGCATTTGAAGCTATATCAATTATATCGCAAGTATCTGATGCTAAATCATTTGTTTCGCATGGATTTGGAGCTAAACCTTCTACGTCGCATTGATTTGTAGCCGAATCATGTATTTCGCATGGATTTGAAGCTAACTCTTTTGTTTCGCCTGCAGTTGAAGCTGTATCCCTCATATTCGCAAGTATTTGAAACTAAATCTTTCGTTTCGCATGGATTTGATACTAAGCCTTCTACTTCGCATTGACTTGCATATAAATTCATGTGTTTCGCTTGGATTTGAAGCTAACTCGTTCGTTTCGTCTGCATTTGAAGCTATATCACTTATATCGCAAGTATCTGAAGCTAAATCATTTGTTTCGCTTGGATGTGATGCTAAACCTTGTACATAGAATTGATTTGAAGCTTAATCATGTGTTTTGCATGAATTTCAAGCTAACTCGTTTGTTTCTCCTGCATTTGAAGCTATATCAATTATATCGCAAGTATCTGATGCTAAATCATTTGTTTCGCATGGATTTGAAGCTAAACCTTCTACGTCGCATTGATTTGTAGCCGAATCATGTATTTCGCATGGATTTGAAGCTAACTCTTTTGTTTCGCCTGCAGTTGAAGCTGTATCCCTCATATTCGCAAGTATTTGAAACTAAATCTTTCGTTTCGCATGGATTTGAAACTAAGCCTTCTACTTCGCATTGACTTGCATATAAATTCATGTGTTTCGCTTGGATTTGAAGCTAACTCGTTCGTTTCGTCTGCATTTGAAGCTATATCACTTATATCGCAAGTATCTGAAGCTAAATCATTTGTTTCGCTTGGATGTGATGCTAAACCTTGTACATAGAATTGATTTGAAGCTTAATCATGTGTTTTGCATGAATTTCAAGCTAACTCGTTTGTTTCTCCTGCATTTGAAGCTATATCAATTATATCGCAAGTATCTGATGCTAAATCATTTGTTTCGCATGGATTTGAAGCTAAACCTTCTACGTCGCATTGATTTGTAGCCGAATCATGTATTTCGCATGGATTTGAAGCTAACTCTTTTGTTTCGCCTGCAGTTGAAGCTGTATCCCTCATATTCGCAAGTATTTGAAACTAAATCTTTCGTTTCGCATGGATTTGAAACTAAGCCTTCTACTTCGCATTGACTTGCATATAAATTCATGTGTTTCGCTTGGATTTGAAGCTAACTCGTTGCTTTCGCATGCAGTTGAAGCTAATTCACGTTTACCACAAGTATCTGAAGCTAAGCCATTTGTTTCGCAAGAATATGAAGCTAATCCATGTGTTTTGCATGAATTTGAAGCTAAATCATTTGTTGAACATGGATTTGAAGCTAATTCGTTTGTTTCGTCTGCATTTGAAGCTATATCACTTATATCGCAAGTATTTGAAGCTAAATCATTCGTTACGCATGGATTTGAAGCTAAGCCTTCTAATTCGCATTGTTTTGCAGCTAAATCATGTATTTCGCATGGTTTGAAACAAACTCGATTGTTTCGCATGCAGTTGATGCTAAATCATGTTTATCACAAGTATCTGAAGCTAAACCATTTGTTTCCAAGAATATGAAACTAATCCATGAGTTTCGCATGAATTTGTAGCCAAATCATGTGTTTCGCATGGATTTGAAGCTAACTCGTTTGTTTCGCCTGCACTTAAAACTATATCACTCATATTGGCAACTATTTGAAGCTCAATCATTCGTTTCGCATGGATTTGAAGCTAAGCCTTCTAGTTCGCATTGATTTGAAGCTAAATCATGTGTTTCGCATGGTTTTGAAGCTAACTCGTTTGTTTCGCCTGCACTTGAAACTATATCACTCATACTCGCAACTATTTGAAGCTCAATCATTCGTTTCGCATGGATTTGAAGCTAAGCCTTCTAGTTCGCATTGATTTGAAGCTAAATAATGTGTTTCGCATGGTTTTGAAGCTAACTCGTTTTTTTCGCCTGCACTTGAAACTATATCACTCATATTCGCAACTATTTGAAGCTCAGTCATTCGTTTCGCATGGATTTGAAGCTAAGCCTTCTAATTCGCTTTGATTTGAAGCTAAATCATGTGTTTCGCATGGATTTGAAGCTAACTCGTTTGTTTCTCATGCAGTTGAAGCTAAATCATGTATATCACCATTATTTGAATCTAAACCATTTGTTTCCAAGAATATGAAACTAATCCATGAGTTTCGCATGAATTTGAAGCCAAATCATGTGTTTCGCATGGATTTGAAGCTAACTCGTTTGTTTCGCCTGCACTTAAAACTATATCACTCATATTGGCAACTATTTGAAGCTCAATCATTCGTTTCGCATGGATTTGATGCTAAGCCTTCTAGTTCGCATTGATTTGAAGCTAAATCATGTGTTTCGCATGGATTTGAATCTAAGTCTTCTACGTCGCATTGATTTGAAGCTAAATCGTGTGTCGCATGGATTTGAAGCTAACTCGTTTGTTTCGCCTGTATTTAAAGGTATATCATTTATATCGCAAGTATTTGAAGATAAATCATTTGATTCTCATGAACTTGAAGCTAAATAACGTGCTTCGCAAATCGTTTGTTTCGCCAGCATTTGAAGCTATATCTTTTACATCGCAAGAATTTGAAAGTTACTCATTTATTTTGCATGGAGTTGAAGCTAAGTCGTCAACTACGCATTGATATGAAGCTAAATCATGTGTTTCGCTTGGATTTGAAGCTAACTCGTTTGTTTCGCCTGCTTATGAAGCTAAACCATGTATATCACAAGTATTTGAAGCTAAACCATTTGTTTCGCATGGATTTGAAGCTAAATCTTCTACTTCGCATTGATTTGAAGTTAAATCATGTGTTACGCTTGGATTTGATGCTCACTCGTTTGTTTCGCCTGCATTTGAAGCTATATCACTTATATCGCAAGTATATGAAGCTAAATAATTTGTGTCGCATGGATTTGATGCTAAGCCTTCTACTTCGCACTGACTTGAAGTTAAATCATGTGTTTCCGTTGGGTGTGAAGCTAAATCGTTTGCTTCGCATGCAGCTGAAGCAAAATCATGTATATCACAAGTATTTGAACCTAAACCATTTGTTTCGCATTGTTTCGAAGACAAGCCTTCTACTTCTCATTGATTTGAAGCTAAATCATGCGATTCGCATGGATTTGAAGCTATCTCGTTTGTTTCACCAGCATTTGAAGCTATACCACTTATATTCGCAAGTCTTTGAAGCTAATCCAATCGTTTCGCTTGGATTTGAAGCTAAGCCTTCTACTTCGCACTGATTTGAAGCTAAATCATCTGATTCGCCTGGATTTGAAGCTGACTCGTTTGTTTTGCCTGCTTTTGAAGCTATATTACTTACATTCGCAAGTATTTGAAGTTAATCCATTCGTTTCGCATGGATTTGAAGCTAAGCCGTCTACTTCGCATTGATTTGAAGTTAAATCATGTGTTTCGCCTGGATTTGAAGCTGACTCGTTTGTTTTGCCTGCTTTTGAAGCTAAGTCATGTATAAAACAAGTATTTGAAGCAAAATCTTGTGTATCGCATTGATTTGAAGCTAAGCCCGCTACTTCGCATTGATTTGAAGATAAACATTTTCTTTCGCTCGAATTTCAAGCTAATCCACGTATTTCGCATGAATTTTAAGCTAAATCAGGTGTTTCGCATGGAATTGAAGCTAACTGGTTTGTTTCGCCAGCATTTGATGCTATGTCACTTGTATCGCAAGTATCTGAAGCAAAATCATTTGACTCTCATGTATTTGATGCTAAGCTTTCTACTTCGCATTGAGTTGAAACTAAAACATGTGTTTCGCATCGATTTGAAGCTAACTCGTTTGTTTCGCATGCAGTTGAAGCTAAATCATGTGTATCACAAGTATTTGAAGCTAATCCATTAATTCCGCATGGATTTGAAGCTAAGCCTTTTACTTCGCATTGATTTGACGCTAAACCATTTGTATCGCATGTATTTGAAGCTAAGCCATGTGTTTCGCATGAATTTGAAGATACATCGTGTGATTCGCATGGGTTTTGAAGCTAATCCTCCTACGTCGCACTGATTTGAAGATAAATCATGTGATTCGCATGGATTTGAAGCTAACCCTTCTACTTCGCATTGATTTGAAGATAAATCATGTGTTTCGCATGTATCTGAAGCTAACTCGTTTGTTTCGCCTGCATTTGAAGCTATATCACTTATATTCGCAAGGATTTGAAGCTATATCTTTCGTTTCGCATGGATTTGAAGCTAAGCCTTCTAATTCGCACTGTTTTGAAGCTAAATAAGGTATTTCGCGTGGATTCGAAGCTAACTCGTCTGTTACGAATGCAGCTGAAGCTAAATCATGAATATCACAAGTATTTGAAGGTAAACGATTTGTATCGCGTGGATTTGAAGATAAGCCTTCTACTTCGCATTGATTTGAAGTTAAATCATGTGTTCCGCATGGATTTGAAACTAACACATTTGTTTCGCAAGCAGTTGAAGCTAAATCATGTATATCACAAGTATTTGAAGCTAAACCATTTGTTCCGCCTGGATTTGAAGCAGAGTCTTCTACCTCGCATTGATAGGAAGCTAAATCATGTGTTTCGCATGGATTTAAAGCTAAGCCATCTACTTCGCAGTGATTATAAGCTAAATCATGTGTTTCGCATGGATTTGAAGCTGTCTCGTTTGTTTCGAATCCAGTCGTAGCTAAATCATGTATATCACAAGTATTTGAAGCTAAACCATTTGATTCGCTTGGATTTGAAGCTATCTCGTTTGTTCCGCACGCATTTGAAGCTAAACCATGTATACCACAAATGTTTGTAACTAAACCATTTGTTTCGCATGCATTTGAAGCTTAATCATGTGTTTTGCTTGGATTTGATGCTAAATCATGTGTATCGCATGGATTTTGAAGCTAACTCGTTTGATTCGTCTGCATTTGAAACTATGTCACTTATATCGCAAGTATTTGAAGCTAAATGATTTGTTTCGCATGAATTTGAACCCAATCCTTCAACTAGGAATTGATTTGAAACTAAATCATTTGTTTCGCATGGATTTGAAACTAACTCGATTGTTTCGCATGCAGTTGAAGCTAAATCATGTTTATCACAAGTAGTTGAAGCTAAACATTTGTTTCGCATGGATTTGAAGCTAAACCTTCTACATCGCACTGATTTGAAGCTAAATCATGTGTTTCGCATGGATTTGAAACTAACTGGTTTGTTTCGCATGCAGTAGGAGCTAAATAATGCATATCACAAGTATTTGTAGCTAAACCATTTGTTTCGCATGGATTTGAATCTAAGTCTTCTACGTCGCATTGATTTGAAGCTAAATCGTGTGTCGCATGGATTTGAAGCTAACTCGTTTGTTTCGCCTGTATTTAAAGGTATATCATTTATATCGCAAGTATTTGAAGATAAATCAATTTGATTCTCATGAATTTGAAGCTAAATAACGTGCTTCGCAAATCGTTTGTTTCGCCAGCATTTGAAGCTATATCTTTTACATCGCAAGAATTTGAAAGTTACTCATTTATTTTGCATGGAGTTGAAGCTAAGTCGTCAACTACGCATTGATATGAAGCTAAATCATGTGTTTCGCTTGGATTTGAAGCTAACTCGTTTGTTTCGCCTGCTTATGAAGCTAAACCATGTATATCACAAGTATTTGAAGCTAAACCATTTGTTTCGCATGGATTTGAAGCTAAATCTTCTACTTCGCATTGATTTGAAGTTAAATCATGTGTTACGCTTGGATTTGATGCTCACTCGTTTGTTTCGCCTGCATTTGAAGCTATATCACTTATATCGCAAGTATATGAAGCTAAATAATTTGTGTCGCATGGATTTGATGCTAAGCCTTCTACTTCGCACTGACTTGAAGTTAAATCATGTGTTTCCGTTGGGTGTGAAGCTAAATCGTTTGCTTCGCATGCAGCTGAAGCAAAATCATGTATATCACAAGTATTTGAACCTAAACCATTTGTTTCGCATTGTTTCGAAGACAAGCCTTCTACTTCTCATTGATTTGAAGCTAAATCATGCGATTCGCATGGATTTGAAGCTATCTCGTTTGTTTCACCAGCATTTGAAGCTATACCACTTATATTCGCAAGTCTTTGAAGCTAATCCAATCGTTTCGCTTGGATTGAAGCTAAGCCTTCTACTTCGCACTGATTTGAAGCTAAATCATCTGATTCGCCTGGATTGAAGCTGACTCGTTTGTTTTGCCTGCTTTTGAAGCTATATTACTTACATTCGCAAGTATTTGAAGTTAATCCATTCGTTTCGCATGGATTTGAAGCTAAGCCGTCTACTTCGCATTGATTTGAAGTTAAATCATGTGTTTCGCCTGGATTTGAAGCTGACTCGTTTGTTTTGCCTGCTTTTGAAGCTAAGTCATGTATAAAACAAGTATTTGAAGCAAAATCTTGTGTATCGCATTGATTTGAAGCTAAGCCCGCTACTTCGCATTGATTTGAAGATAAATCATGTGTTACGCTTGGATTTGATGCTCACTCGTTTGTTTCGCCTGCATTTGAAGCTATATCACTTATATCGCAAGTATATGAAGCTAAATAATTTGTGTCGCATGGATTTGAAGCTATGCCTTCTACTCCGCATTGATTTGAAGCTAAATCTTGCGTTTCGCAATGGATTTCAAGCTAACTCGTTCGTTTCGCATGCAGTTGAAACGATATCATGTATATCACAAGTATTTGAAGTTAAACCATTTGTTTCGCATGGATTTGAAGCTAAACCTACCACTTCGCATTGATTGATCCTAAATCACGTGTTTCGCATGGATTTGAAGCTAATCCTTCTACTTCGCTTTGATTTGAAGCCGAATCATGTGTTTCGCGTGGATTTGAAGCTAACTCTTTTGTTTCGCCTGCATTTGAAGCTATATCACTTATACCGCAAGTATCTGAAGCTAAATCAATTGTTTCTCATGTATTTGAAGCTAAGCCTTCTACTTCGCATTGATTTGAAGCTAAACCTTCTACATAGAATTGATTTGAAGCTTAATCATTTGTTTTGCATGGATTTGAAGCTAACTCGTTTGTTTCCCCTGCATTTGAAGCTATATCAATTATATCGTAAGTATCTGATGCTAAATCATTTGTTTCTCATGGATTTGAAGCTAAACCTTCTACATCGCATTGATTTGCAGCTTAATCATGTGTTTCATGGATTTGGAGCTACCTCGTTTGTTTCGCTTGCATTTGAAGCTATTTCATTTATACCACAAGTATTTGTAGCTAAATCATTCGTTTGGCATGGATTTGAAGCTAATCCTTCTACTTCGCTTTGATTTGAAGCCGAATCATGTGTTTCGCATGGATTTGAAGCAAACTCGTTTGTTTTCCTGCTTTTGAACCTACTTCATTTATATCGCAAGTATTTGAAGCTAACTCGTGTGTTTCACATACATTCGAAGATGTATCTCTTATATTCGCAAGTATTTGACGCTAAATCATTCGTTTCGCATGGATTTGAAGCTAAGCCTTCTACTTCGCATTGATTTGAAGCTAAATCATGTGTATCGCATGGATTTTGCAGCTAACTCGTTTGATTCGTCTGCATTAGGAGCTATATCAGTTATATCGCAAGTATCTGATGCTAAATCGTTTGTTTCGCCTGGATTTGAAGCTAATCCTTCTAAATCACATTGATTTGAAGATAAATCATGTGATTCGCTTGGATTTGAAGCTAACTCGTTTGTTTCGTCTGCATTTGAAGCTATATCACTTATATCGCAAGTATGTAAAGCAAAATCATTGGTTTTTCATGGATTTGAAGCTAAACCTTCTACATCGCATTGATTTGCTGCTAAATCATGTGTTTCGCATGTATTTGAAGCTGACTCGTTTATTTCGCATGCAGTTAAATCTAAATAACGTATATCACATGTATTTGAAGCTAAACCATTTGTTTCGCATGTATTTGAAGCTAAGCCTTCTACTTCGCATTGATTCGAAGCTAAATCATGTGTATCGCATGGATTTACAAGCTAACAAGTTTGATTCGTCTGCATTTGAAGCTATATCACTTATATCGCAAGTATCTGAAGCAAAATCATTAGTTTCCCGTGGATTTGAAGCTAACTCCTTTATATCGTATGCAGTTGAAGCTAAATCATGTATTTCATAAGTATTTGAAACTTAACCACTTGATTCGCATGGATTTGAAGATAATCCTTCTACTTCGCACTGATTTGAGGCTAAATCATGTTTTTCGCTTGGATTTGAAGCTGAGCCTACTGCTTCACATTGATTTGAAGCTAAATCATGTGTTTCGCGTGGAGTTGAAGCTAACCCGTTTGTTTCGTCAGCATTTGAAGCTATATCACTTATATCGCAAGCACCTGAAGCTAAATCATTTGTTTCCATGGATTTGAAGCGAGACCTTCTACATCGCTTTGATTTGAAGCTAAATCATGAGTTTCGCTTGGATTTGAAGCTACGCCTTATACTTCGCATTGATTAGAAGCTAAATCATGTGTAACGCATGGATTGGAAGCTAACTCGTTTGTTCCTCCTGCATTTGTAGCTATTTTATTTTTACCGCAAGTATCTCAAGCTATATGATTTGTTTCGCATGCATTTGTAGCTAAGTCGTCTACTTCGCATTGATTTGAAGCTAAATAATGTGTTTCGCACGGATTTGTATCTAACTCGTTTGTTTCGCCTGCATTTGAAGCTACATCATTTATACCGCAAGTATTTGAAGCTTAATCATTTGTTTTCGAATGGATTTGAAGCTGAACCTTCTACATCGCATTGATTTGAAGCTAAATCATGTGTTTCGCTTGGATTTGAAGCTAACTCGTTTGATTCGCATGCAGTTGAAGCTAAATCATGTATATCACCAGTATTTGAAGCTAAACCATTTGGTTTGCATGGATTTGAAGCTAAGCCCTCTACTTCGCATTGATTTGAAGCTAAATCATGTATATCACAAATAATTGAAGCTAAACCATTGGATTCGGATGGATTTGAAGCTAAGCCTTCTACTTTGCATGAATTTGAAGCTGAATCATATATGTCGCTTGGATTTGAAGATAACTCGTTTGTTTCGCATTCAATTGAAGCTAATTCATGTATATGACAAGTATATGGATCTAAACCATTTGTTTCGCATGGATTTGTAGATAATCCTTCTACTTGGCATTGATTTGAAGCTAACACGATTGTTTGGCCTGCATTTGAAGCTATATCACTTGTATCGCAATTATCTGACGATAAATCATTTGATTCTCATGTATTTGATGCTAAGCCTTCCACTTCGCATTGATTTGATTCTAAATCATGTGTTCCGCATGGATTTTAAGATAACTCGTTTGTTTCGCCTGCAGTTGAATCTGTATCACTTATATCACAATTATTTGAATCTAAATCATTTGTTCCGCACGGATTTGAAGCTAAGCCTTCTACGTCGCATTGATTTGCATGTAGATCATGTGTCTCGCATGGATTTGAAGCTAACTCGTTTGTTTCGCATGCAGTTGAAGCTAAATCATGTTTATCACAAGTATCTGAATCTAATCCATCCGTTTCGCTTCATTATTAAGTTAAACCATGTGTTTCGCATGAATTTGAAGCTAAATCATGTGTTTCGCATGGATTTGAAGCTAAGCCTTCTACTTCGCATTGATTTGAAGCTAAATCATGTGTGTCGCATGGATTTGAAGCTAACTCGTTTGTTTCGCCTCCATTTGAAACTATATCACTCGTATTCGCAACTATTTGAAGCTCAATCTTTCGTTTCGCATGGATTTGAAGCTAAGCCTTCTAGTTCGCATTGATTTGAAGCTAAATCATGTGTTTCGCATGGATTTGAAGCTAACTCGTTTGTTTCGCATGCAGTTGAGGCTGAATCATGTATGTCATAAGTATTTGAAGCTAAAGCATTTGTTTCGCATGTATTTGAAGCTAAGCCTTTTATTTCGCATTGATTTGAAGCTAAATCATGTGTTCCGCATGGATTTAAAGAATAACTCGCTTGTTTCGCATGCAGTTGAAGCTAAATCATGTATATGACTAGTATATGAAGCTAAACTTTTGTTTTGCATTGATTTGAAGCTAAGGTTTCTACTTCGCATGATTTGAATCTAAATTGCGTGTTCCGCATTGATTTGAAGCCAACTCTTTTGCTCCGCCTGCATTTGAAGATAAATCACGTATATCACATGTATTTGAAGCTAAACCATTTGATTCGCATGGATTTGAAGCTAAGCCCTCTACTTCGCATTGATTGTAGCTAAATTATGTGTTTCGCTTGGATTTGAAGCTAACTCGTTTGTTTCGCATGCAGTTGAAGCTGAATCATGTATATCACAAGTATTTGAAGCTAAACAATTTGTTTCGCACTGATTTGGAGCTAAGCCTTCTAGTTCGCATTGATTTGAAGCTAAATAATGTGTTTTCTTTGGATTTGAAGCTAACTCGTTTGTTTCGCATGCAGTGAAGCTAAATAATGTATATCACCAGTATTTGAAGCTAAAACATTTGATTCGCATGAATTTGAAGCTAAGCCTTCTAGTTCGCATTGATTTGAAGCCAAATCATGTGTTTCGCATGGATTTGAAGCTACCTCGTTTGTTTCGCCTGCACTTGAAACTATATCAGTCATATTCGCAACTATTTGAAGCTCAATCATTCGTTTCGCATGAATTTGAAGCTAAGCCTTCTAGTTCGCATTGATTTGAAGCTAAATCATGCGTATCGCATGGTTTTGAAGCTAACTCGTTTGTTTCGCCTGCACTTGAAACTATATCACTCATATTCGCAACTATTTGAAGCTCAATCATTCGTTTCGCATGGATTTGAAGCTATGCCTTCTAGTTTGCATTGATTTGAAGCTAAATCATGTGTTTCGCATGGTTTTGAAGCTAACTCGTTTGCTTCGCCTGCACTTGAAACTATATCACTCATATTCGCAACAATTTGAAGCTCAATCATTCGTTTCGCATGGATTTGAAGCAAATCCCGCTACTTCGCATTGATTGTAGCTAAATCATGTGTTTCGCTTGGATTTGAAGCTAACTCGTCTGTTTCGCCTCCATTCGAAGTTATTTCATTTAACTACAAGTATTTGAAGGTAAATCATTTCTTTCGCGTGGATATGAAGCTAAGACTTCTACTTCGCATTGATTTGAAGCCAAATCATGTGTTTCGCTTGGATTTGAAGCTAACTCGATTTTTTCGCCTGCATGATGTGATGCTAAAACATGTGTTTCGCAGGGATTTGAAGCTAATACGTTCGTTTCGCATGCAGTTGAAGCTAAATCATGTTTATCACATGTATCCGAATCTAAACCATTTGATTCGCATTGATTTGAAGCTAAATCATGTGTTTCGCTTGGATTTGAATCTAACTCGTTTGTTTCGCATGCAGTTGAATCTGAATCATATATGTCACAAGTATTCGAAGCAAAAGCATTTGTTTCGCATGTATTTGAAGCTAAGCCTTCTACTTCGCATTGATTTGAAGCTAAATCATGTGTTCCGCATGGATTTCAAGATAACTCGCTTGTTTCGCATGCAGTTGAAGCTAAATCATGTATATGACAAGTATATGAAGCTAAAACCGTTTGTTACGCATTGATTTGAAGGTAAGGTATCTACTTCGCATTGATTTGAAGCTAAATCACGTGTTCGGCATTGATTTGAAGCTAACTCTTTTGCTTCGCCTGCATTTGAAGATAAATCATGTATATCACAAGTATTTGAAGCTGAACGATTTGTTTCGCATGGATATTAAGCTAAACCATGTTGTTTCGCATGAATAATAATCTAAACCATTTGTTTCGCATGAATTTGAAGCTAAATCATGTGTTTCGCATGGATTTGAAGCTAACTCGTTCGTTTCGCATGCAGTTGTAGCTAAATAATGTATATCACAAGTATTTATAGCTAAACCATTTGTTTCGCATGGATTTGATGCTAAGACTTCTACTTCGCATTGATTTGAAGCTAAATCATTTGTTTCGCATGGATTTGAATCTAATCCTTGTCCTTCCAATTGATTTGAAGCTAAATCATGTGTTTTGTATGGATTTGAAGCTATCTCGTTTGATTCTCGTGCAGTTGAAGCTAAGTTATGTATATCACAAGTATTTGTGGCTACAACAATTGTTATCACATGGATCTGGAGCTAAGCCTTATTATTCGCATTGATTTGAAGCTGAATCATATGTTTCACATGGATTTGAAGCTAACTCGTCTGTTTCGCCTCCATTCGAAGTTATTTCATTTAACCATAAGTATTTGAAGGTAAATCATTTCTTTCGCGTGGATATGAAGCTAAGACTTCTACTTCGCATTGATTTGAAGCCAAATCATGTGTTTCGCTTGGATTTGAAGCTAACTTGATTTTTTCGCCTGCATGATGTGATGCTAAAACATGTGTTTCGCAGGGATTTGAAGCTAACACGTTCGTTTCGCATGCAGTTGAAGCTAAATCATGTTTATCACATGTATCCGAATCTAAACCATTTGATTCGCATTGATTCGAATCTAAGGCTTCTACATCGCACTGATTTGAAGCTAAATCATGTGTTTCGCCTGCATTTGAAGCCATATCACTCCTATTCGCAAGTATTTGAAACCTAAGATTTGAAGCTAAGCCTTCTGCTTCGCATGAATTTGAAGCTGAATCATGTACGTCGCTTGGATTTGAAGCCAACTCGTTTGTTTCGCATCCAGTTGAAGCTAATTCATGTATATCACAAGTATATGGAGCGAAACCATTTGTTTCGCATGGATTTGAAGATAATCCTTCTACTTGGCATTGATTTGAAGCTAACACGATTGTTTCGCCTGCATTTGAAGCTATATCACTTGTATCGCAATTATCTGAAGATAAATCATTTGTTTTTCATGTATTTGATGCTAAGCCTTCCACTTCGCATTGATTTGAAACTAAATAATTTGTTTCGCTTGGATTTTAAAGCTAACTCGTTTGATTCGTCTACATTTGAAGCTATATCACTTATATCCCAAGTGTTTGAAGCTAAATCATTTGTTTCGTGGGGATTTGAAGCTAACTCGATCGTTTCGTCTACATTTGAAGTTATATCACTCATATCGCAAGTATCTGAAGCTAAATCATTTGTATCGCATTGTTTTTTAAGCTTAACCTTCTACATAGCATTGATTTGAAGCTTAATCGTGTGTTTTGCATGCATTTGAAACGAATTCGTTTGTTTCCCCTGCATTTGAAGCTATATCACTTGTATAACAAGTATCTGATGCTAAATCATTTGTTTCGCATGGATTTGAAGCTAAACCTTCTACATCGCACTGATTTGCAGCTAAATCATGAGTATCGCTTGGATTTTGATGCTAACACGTTTGATGCGTCTACATTTAAAGCTATATCACTTATATCCCAAGTATTTGAAGCTAAATCATTTGTTTCGCATTGATTTGAAGCTAACTCGTTTGTTCCGCCCGCATTTGAAGCTATATCACTTATATCGCAAGTATTTGAAGATAAATCATTTGTTTGGGGCGGATTTGAAGCTAAACCTTCTTCATCGCATTGATTTGAAGCTAATTCATGTGTTTCGCATGGATTTGAAGCTAACTCTTTCGTTTCGCCTGCATATGAAGCTATATCACTTATATGGCAAGTATTTGAAGCTGAATCATTTGTTTCGCACAGATTTGAAGCTAGACGTTTTACATTCGCATTGATTTGAAGCTAAATCATGTGTTTCGCTTGGATTTGAAGCTAAATCATGTGTATCGCATGGATTTTGCAGCTAACTCGTTTGATTCGTCTGCATTTGGAGCTATATCAGTTATATCGCAAGTATCTGATGCTAAATCGTTTGTTTCGCTTGGATTTGAAGCTGAACCTTCTACATCGCATTGATTTGCAGGTAAATCGTGTGTTTCGCAAGGACATGAACCTAACTCGTTTGTTTCGCATACAGCTGAAGCTGTATCACCTATATCCGAAGTGTTTGAAGCTCAATCGTTTGTTTCGCATGGATTTGAAGCTAATCCTTCTAAATCACATTGATTTGAAGATAAATCATGTGATTCGCTCGGATTTGAAGCTAACTCGTTTGTTTCGTCTGCATTTGAAGCTATATCACTTATATCGCAAGTATCTGAAGCAAAACCATTAGTTTCGCGTGGATTTGAAGCTAAACCTTCTACATCGCATTGATTTGATGCTAAATCATTTGTTTCGTATGGATTTGAAGCTATCTCGTTTGTTTCGCTTGCATTTGAAACTATATCACTCATGTCGCAAGTATCTTAACCTAATCATTTGTTTCTCATGGATTTGAAGCTAATCCCTCTACTGCGCGTTGATTTGAAGCTAAATCATGTGTATCGCATGGATTTAGAAGCTAACTCGTTTGATTCGCATGGATTTAGAAGCTAACTCGTTTGATTCGCATGGATTTGAAGCTAAGCCTTGTCCTTCGCCTTGATATCAAGCTAAATCATGTGTTTCGCATGGATTTGAAACTAACACATTTGTTTCGCAAGCAGTTGAAGCTAATTCATGTATATCACTAGTATTTGAAGCAAAACCATTTGTTCCGCCTGGATTGGAAGCAAAGCCTTCTACTTCGCATTGATTTGAAGCTGAATCATGTACGTCGCTTGGATTTGAAGCCAACTCGTTTGTTTCGCATCCAGTTGAAGCTAATTCATGTATATCACAAGTATATGGAGCGAAACCATTTGTTTCGCATGGATTTGAAGATAATCCTTCTACTTGGCATTGATTTGAAGCTAACACGATTGTTTCGCCTGCATTTGAAGCTATATCACTTGTATCGCAATTATCTGAAGATAAATCATTTGTTTTTCATGTATTTGATGCTAAGCCTTCCACTTCGCATTGATTTGAAGCTAAATCATTTGTTTCGTGGGGATTTGAAAATAATCCTGTAGTAATGTAGAACATTTCATTGATTTGAAGCTAAATCATGTGTTTCGCTTGGATTTGAAGCTAAATCTTCTACATCGCATTGATTTGAAGCTAAATCACGTGTTTCGCTTGGATTTGAAGCTAACTCGATCGTTTCGTCTACATTTGAAGTTATATCACTCATATCGCAAGTATCTGAAGCTAAATCATTTGTATCGCATTGTTTTTTAAGCTTAACATTCTACATAGCATTGATTTGAAGCTTAATCGTGTGTTTTGCATGCATTTGAAACGAATTCGTTTGTTTCCCCTGCATTTGAAGCTATATCACTTGTATAACAAGTATCTGATGCTAAATCATTTGTTTCGCATGGATTTGAAGCTAAAACTTCTACATCGCACTGATTTGCAGCTAAATCATGAGTATCGCTTGGATTTTGATGCTAACACGTTTGATGCGTCTACATTTAAAGCTATATCACTTATATCCCAAGTGTTTGGAGCTAAATCATTTGTTTCACATGGGTTTGATGCTAAACCTTCTACTGCGCATTGATTTGAAGCTAAACATTTTCTTTCGCACGAATTTCAAGCTAATCCATGTGTTACGCATGGATTTGAAGCTAACTTGTTTGTTCCACCTGCATTTTAAGCTATCACATTTATACCGCAAGAATTTGAAGCTAAATCATTCGTTTCGCATGGATTTGAAGCTAAGCCTTCTACTTCGCATTGATTTGAAGTTAGATCGTCTGTTTCGCTTGGATTTGAAGCTATCACGTTTGTTTCGCATGGATTTGAAGCTAATCCTTCTACTTCGCATTGATTTGAAGCTAAATCATGAGTATCGCATGGATTTTGAAGCTAACTCGTTTGATTCGTCTACATTTGATGCTATATCACTTATATCCCAAGTGTTTGACGCTAAATCATTTATTTCGTGGGGATTTGAAGCTAAACCTTCTACATTTCAATGATTTGAAGCTAAATCATGTGTTTCGCTTGGATTTGAAGCTCAATCTTCTACATCGCACTGATTTGAAACTAAATCATGTCTCTCGCACAGATTTGAACCTAAGCCTCCTACTTCGCATTGATTTGAAGATCAATGATGTGTTTCGCCTGCATTTGAAGCTATATCACTTATATCGCAAGTATTTGAAGCTAAATCAATTGTTTCGCACAGATTTGAAGCTAAACCTTTTACATCGCATTGATTTGAAGCTAAATCATGTGTTTCGCTTGGATTTGAAGCTAAATCATGTGTATCGCATGGATTTGAAGCTAACTCGTTTGTGTCGCCTGCATTTGAAGCTATATCATATATATCGCAAGTATTTAATGCTCAATCAGTTGTGTCGCATGCATTTGAAGCTAAGCCTTCTACTTCGAATTGATATGAAGCTAGATCATGTGTTTCGCATGGATTTGAAGCTAACTTGTTCGTTTTCCTGCTTTCTGAACCTACTTGATTTATATCGCAAGTATTTGAAGCTAACTCGTTTGTTTCGCATACATTTGAAGCTGTATCCCTTATATTCGCAAGTATTTGACGCTAAATCATTCGTTTCGCATGGATTTGAAGCTAAGCCCTCTACTTCGCATTGATTTGAAGCTAAATCATGTGTTTCTCATGGATTTGAAGCTAACTCGTTTGTTTGGCCTGCATTGAAGCTATATCACTTATATCGCAAGTATTTGATGCCAAAATCACTTGCTTCGCACGTATTTGAAGCTAAACCTTCTACTTCGCATTGATTTGAAGCTAAATCATGTGTTTCGCATGGATTTGAAGCTAACTCGTTCGTTTCGCCTGCATATGAAGCTATATCACTTATATCGCAAGTATTTGAAGCTAAATCATTTGTTTCGCACAGATTTGTAGCTACACCTTTTACATCGCATTGATTTGAAGCTAAATCATGTGTTTCGCTTGGATTTGAAGCTAAATCATGTGTTTCGCATGGATTTGAAGCTAACTCGTTTGTGTCGCCTGCATTTGAAGCTATATCATATATATCGCAAGTATTTGATGCTCAATCAGTTGTGTCGCATGCATTTGAAGCTAAGCCTTCTACTTCGAATTGATATGAAGCTAAATCATGTGTTTCGCATGAATTTGAAGCTAACTCGTTTGTTTTCCTGCTTTTGAACCTACTTGATTTATATCGCAAGCATTTGAAGCTAACTCGTTTGTTTCGCATACATTTGAAGCTGTATCCCTTATATTCGCAAGTATTTGAAGTTAAATCATTTGTTTCGCTTGGATTTGAAGCTATACCTTCTACATAGAATTGATTTGAAGCTTAATCATGTATTTTGCATGGATTTGAAGCTAACTCGTTTGTTTCCCCTGCATTTGAAGCTATATCAATTATATCGCAAGTATATGATGCTAAATCATTTGTTTCGCACGGATTTGAAGCTAAACCTTCTACATCGCATTGATTTGCAGCTAAATCATTTGTTCCGCCTGCATTTGAATCTATAACACTTAAATCGCAAGTATTTGATCTAAATCAATTGTTACGAATGGATTTGAAGCTATCTCGTTTGCATCGACTGCATTTGATGCGATATCACTTATATCGCAAGTATCTGATGCTAAATCACTTGTTTCGCATGAATTTGAATCTGAACCTTCTACATCGCATTGATTTGTAGTTAAATCATGTATTTCGCATGGATTTGGATCTAACTAGTCTGTTTCACCAGCATTTGAAGCTATATCACTTATATCGCAAGTATCTGATGCTAAATCATTTGTTTCGCATGGATTTGAAGCTAAACCTTCTACATCGCATTGATTTGAAGCTATATTATGTGTTTCGCTTGGATTTGAAGCTAACTCGTTTGTTTGGCCTGCATTGAAGCTATATCACTTATATTGCAAGTATCTGAAGCTAAATCATTTGCTTCGCTTAGATTTGAAGCTAAACCTTCTACATAGAATTGATTTGAAGCTAAACCTTCTACATAGAATTGATTTGAAGCTTAATCATGTGTTTTGCATGCATTTGAAGCTAACTCGTTTGTTCCGTCTGCATTTGAAGCTATATCACTTATATCGCAAGTATCTGAAGTTAAATCATTTGTTTCGCCTGCATTTGAAGCAATATCACTTATATCGCAAGTATCTGAAGAATAAATCATTTGGTTAGCTTGGATTTGAAGCTAAACCTTCTACATAGCATTGATTTGAAGCTAAATCATGTGTTTCGCATGGATTTGAATCTAAGTCGTTTGTTTCGCATGCAGTTGAAGCTAAATCATGTATATTACAAGTATTTGAAGCTAAACCATTCGTTTCGCATGGATTTGAAGCTAAGCCTTCTACTTCGCTTTGATTTGAAGCTAAATCATGTGTTTCGCATGGATTTGAAGTAAACCCGTTTGATTCGTCTGCATTTGATGCTAAATCATGGATATCACAAGCATTAGAAGCTAAACCATTTGTATCGCATGTATGTGAAGCTAAGTCTTCTACTTTGCATGAATTTGACGCTAAATCATGTGTTTCGCATGGATTTGAAGCCAACTCGTTTGTTTCGTCTGCATTTGAAGCTATATCACTTATATTCGCAAGTATTTGAAGCCAAATCATTCGGTTCGCATGGATTTGAAACTGAGCCTTCTACTTCGCATCGATTTGATGCTAAATCATGTGTTTCGCATGGATTTGAAGCTAAATCATGTGCTCCGCTTGTATTTGAAGCTAACTCGTTTGTTTCGCAAGCAGTTGAAGCTAAATCATGTATCTCACAAGTATTTCAAGCTAAACCATTTGTTTCGCACTGATTTGGAGCAAAGCCTTCTACTTCGCATCGATTTGAAATTAAATGACGTGTTTCCTTTGGATTTGAAGCTAACTCGATTGTTTCGCATGCAGTTGAAGCTATATTATGTATAGCACAAATATCTGAAGCTAAACCATTTAGTTCGCAAGGATTTGAAGCTAAACCACGTGTATCCCACGAATTTGATCCTAAATCATGTGTTTCGCATGCATTTGAAACTTAATCATGGGTTTTGCATGGATTTGAAGCTACCACGTTTGATTCGCCTGCAGTAGATGCTGAATCATGTAAATCACAAGTATTTGAAGCAAAACCATTTATTTCCCATGGATTTCAAGATAAACCTTCTTCTTCGCATGAATTTGAAGCTGACTCGATTGTTTCGCCTACATGAGTTGATGCTAAATCATGTGTTTCGTTTGGATTTGAAGCTAACTCGTTTGTTTCGCATGCAGTTGAATCTAAATCATGTATATCACCAGTCTTTGAAGGTAAAACATTTGATTCGCATGGATTTGAAGCTAAGCCTTCTAATTCGCTTTTATTTGAAGCTAAATCATGTGTTTCGCATGGATTTGAAGTTAACTCGTTTGTTTTGCCTGCATTTGATGCTAAATCATGGATATCACAAGCATTAGAAGCTAAACCATTTGATTCGCATGTATTTGAAGCTAAATCAACTACTTTGCATGAATTTGACGCTAAATCATTTGTTTCGCACGTATTTGACGCTAAATCATTTGTTTCGCACGCCTTCTACTTCGTATTGATTTGAAGCTAAATCATGTGTCTCGCATGGATTTGAGGCTAACTCGTTTGTTTCGCCTGCATTTAAATCTATTTTACTTATATTCGCAAGTATTTGAAACTAAATCATTCGTTTCGCATGGATTTGAAGCTAAGCCTTCTACTTCGCATTGATTTGAAGCTAAATCATATTTATCGCATGGATTTTGAAACAAACTCGTTTGATTCGTCTGCATATGAAGCTATATCAATTATATCCCAAGTGTTTGAAGCTAAATCATGTGTTTCGCATGAATTTGAATCTGAACCTTCTACATCGCATTGATTTGTAGTTAAATCATGTATTTCGCATGGATTTGGATCTAACTAGTCTGTTTCACCAGCATTTGAAGCTATATCACTTATATCGCAAGTATCTGATGCTAAATCATTTGTTTCGCATGGATTTGAAGCTAAACCTTCTACATCGCATTGATTTGAAGCTATATTATGTGTTTCGCTTGGATTTGAAGCTAACTCGTTTCTTTCGCCTGCATTTGAAGCTATATCACTTATATTGCAAGTATCTGAAGCTAAATCATTTGTTTCGCTTGGATTTGAAGCTAAACCTTCTACATAGAATTGATTTGAAGCTAAACCTTCTACATAGAATTGATTTGAAGCTTAATCATGTGTTTTGCATGGATTTGAAGCTAACTCGTTTGTTCCGTCTGCATTTGAAGCTATATCACTTATATCGCAAGTATCTGAAGTTAAATCATTTGTTTCGTCTGCATTTGAAGCAATATCACTTATATCGCAAGTATCTGAAGAATAAATCATTTGGTTAGCTTGGATTTGAAGCTAAACCTTCTACATAGCATTGATTTGAAGCTAAATCATGTGTTTCGCATGGATTTGAATCTAAGTCGTTTGTTTCGCATGCAGTTGAAGCTAAATCATGTATATTACAAGTATTTGAAGCTAAACCATTCGTTTCGCATGGATTTGAAGCTAAGCCTTCTACTTCGCTTTGATTTGAAGCTAAATCATGTGTTTCGCATGGATTTGAAGCTATCTCGTTTGTTTCGCCTGCAGTTGAAGCGAAATCATGTATATCACCATTATTTGAAGCTAAAACATTTGATTCGCTTGAATTTAAAGCTAAGCCTTCTAGTTCGCATTGATTTGAAGCTAAATAATGTGTTTCGCATGGATTTGAAGCTAACTCGTTTGTTTCTCATGCAGTTGAAGCTAAATCATGTATATCACCATTATTTGAAGCTAAAACATTTGATTCGCATGAATTTGAAGCTAAGCCTTCTAGTTCGCATTGATTTCAAGCTAAATCATGTGTGTCGCATGGAGTTGAAGCTAACTCGTTTGTTTCGCCACCATTTGAAACTATATCACTCATATTCGCAACTATTTGAAGCTCAGTCATTCGTTTCGCATGGATTTGAAGCTAAGCCTTCTAATTCGCTTTGATTTGAAGCTAAATCATGGGTTTCGCATGGATTTGAAGCTATCTCGTTTGTTTCGCCTGCAGTTGAAGCTAAATCAAGTATATCACCATTATTTGAAGCTAAAACATTTGATTCGCATGAATTTGAAGCTAAGCCTTCTAGTTCGCATTGATTTGATTCTAAATAATGTGTTTCGCATGGATTTGAAGCTAACTCTTTTGCTCCGCCTCCATTTGAAGATAAATCACGTATATCACATGCATTTGAAGCTAAACCATTTGATTCGCATGAATTTGAACCTAAGCCTTCTAGTTCGCATTGATTTGAAGCTAAATCATGTGTTTCGCATGGATTTGAAGCTAACCTGTTTCACCTCCATTTGAAACTATATCACTCATATTCGCAACTATTTGAAGCTCAGTCATTCGTTTCGCATGGATTCGAAGCTAAGCCTTCTAATTCGCTTTGATTTGAATCTAAATCATGTGTTTCGCATGTATTTGAAGCTAACTCTTTTGCTTCGCCTGCATTTGAAGATAAATGATGTATATCACATGTATTTGAAGCTAAACCAGTTGATTCTGATGGATTTGAAGCTGAGCCCTCTACTTCGCATTGATTTGAAGCTAAATCATGTGTATCGCTTGAATTTGAAGCTTACACGATGGTTTCTCATGCAGTTGAAGATGAATCATGTATATTACAAGTATTTGAAGCTAAACCATTTGATTAGCATGGATTTGAAGCAAAGCATTCTACGTCGCATTGATTTGATGCTAAATCATGTTTTTCGCTTGGATTTGAAGCTAACTCTTGTGCTTCGCCTGCATTTGAAGATAAATCATGTATATCACAAGTATTTGGTGCTAAATCATTTGTTTCGCATTGATTTGAAAATATCCTGCTACTTCGCATTGATTTGAAGCTAAGACATGTGTCTCGCATTGATTTGAATCTAACTCGTTTGTTCCGCCTGCATATGACGCTATATCACTTATATCGCCAGTATTAGAAGCTAAATCATTTGTTTCGGGCGGATTTGAAGCTAAACCTTCTTCATCGCATTGATTTGAAGCTAATTCATGTGTTTCGCATGGATTTGAAGCTAACTCATTTGTTTCGCCTGCATTTGAAGCTATATCACTCATATCGTAAGTACTTGATGCTAAATCATTTGTTTCGCATGGATTTGAAGCTAAACCTTCTACGTCGCATTGATTTGTAGCCGAATCATGTATTTCGCATGGATTTGAAGCTAACTCTTTTGTTTCGCCTGCAGTTGAAGCTGTATCCCTCATATTCGCAAGTATTTGAAACTAAATCTTTCGTTTCGCATGGATTTGAAACTAAGCCTTCTACTTCGCATTGACTTGCATATAAATTCATGTGTTTCGCTTGGATTTGAAGCTAACTCGTTGGTTTCGCATGCAGTTGAAGCTAATTCACGTTTATCACAAGTATCTGAAGCTAAGCCATTTGTTTCCAAGAATATTTGAAGCTAATCCATGTGTTTTGCATGAATTTGAAGCTAAATCATTTGTTGCACATGGATTTGAAGCTAATTCGTTTGTTTCGTCTGCATTTGAAGCTATATCACTTATATCGCAAGTATATGAAGCTAAATAATTTGTTTCGCATGGATTTGATGCTAAGCCTTCTACTTCGCACTGATTTGAAGCTAAATCATGTGATTCGCCTGGATTTGAAGCTAAGCCTTCTACTTTGCATTGATTTGAAGCTAAATCATGTTTTTCGCTTGGATTTGAAGCTGAGCCTTATACTTCGCATTGATTAGAAGCTAAATCATGTGTTTAGCATGGATTGGAAGCTAAATCATGTGTTTTGCATGGATTTGAAGCTAACTCGTTTGTTTCACCTGCATTTGAAGCTAATTTATTTATACCACAAGTATTTGAAACTAAATCATTCGTTTGGCATGGATTTGAAGCTAAGCCTTCTACTTCGCTTTGATTTGAAGCCCAATCATGTATTTCGCATGGATTTGAAGCTAAGCCCTCCACTTCGCATTGATTTGAAGCTAAATCATGTGTGTCTCATGGATTTGAAGCTAACTCGTTTGTTTGGCCTGCATTGAAGCTATATCACTTATATCGCAAGAATTTGATGCCAAAATCATTTGCGTCGCACGGATTTGAAGCTAAACCTTCAACTTCGCATTGATTTGAAGCTCAATCATTCGTTTCGCATGGATTTGAAGCTAAGCCTTCTAGTTCGCATTGATTTGAAGCTAAATCATGTGTTTCGCATGGTTTTGAAGCTAACTCGTTTGTTTCGCCTGCACTTGAAACTATATCACTCATATTCGCAACTATTTGATGCTCAATCATTCGTTTCGCATGGATTTGAAGCTAAGCCTTCTAGTTCGCATTGATTTGAAGCTAAATAATGTGTTTCGCATGGATTTGAAGCTAACTCGTTTGTTTCGCCTGCACTTGAAACTATATCACTCATATTGGCAACTATTTGAAGCTAAGCCTTCTAGTTCGCATTGATTTGAAGCTAAATCATGTGTTTCGCATGCATTTAAAGCGAAAGCTTCTGTTCTGCATTGATTTGAAGGTAAATCATGTGTTTATCATGGATTTGAAGCTAACTCGTATGATTCGCCTGCATTTGCAGCTATTTCATTTACACGGCCAGTATTTGAAGCTAAATCATTCGTTACGCATGGATTTGAAGATAAACCTTCTACATCGAATTGGTTTGAAGCTAAATCATGTGTTTCGCATGTATTTGAAGCTAACTCGTTTGTTGCGCATGCAGTTAAATCTAAATAACGTATATCACATGTATTTGAAGCTAAACCATTTGTTTCGCATGGATTTGAAGCTAAGCCTTCTACTTCGCATTGATTCGAAGCTAAATCATGTGTATCGCATGGATTTACAACCTAACAAGTTTGATTCGTTCTGCATTTGAAGCTATATCACTTATATCGCAAGTATCTGAAGCAAAATCATTCGTTTCGCATGGATTTGAAGCTAAGCCTTCTACTTCGCATTGATTTGCTGCTAAATCATGTGTTTCGCATGTAGCTGAAGCTGACTCATGTGTTGCTCATGCAGTAGAATCTAAGTAACGTATATCACATGTATTTGAAGCTAAACCATTCGTTTCGCATGGATTTGAAGCTAAGCATTCTACTTCGCATTGCTTCGAAGCTAAATCAAGTGTATCGCATGGATTTACTAGCTAACAAGTTTGATTCGTCTGCATTTGAAGCTATATCACTTATATCGCAAGTATCTAAAGCAAAATCATTGGTTTCGCGTGGATTTGAAGCTAAACCTTCTAAATCGCATTGATTTAAAGCTAAACCTTCTACATCTTATTGATTGGAATCTAAATCATGTGTTTCGAAGGGAGTTGAAGCTAATTCGTTCGTTTCGTCAGCATTTCAAGCTATATCACTTATATCGCGAGCATCTGAAGCTAAATCATTTGTTTCCCATGGTTTTGTAGCTAAACCTTCTACATCGCTTTGATTTGAAGCTAAATTATGCGTCTTGCTTGGATTTGAAGCTAACTCGTTCGTTTCGTCTGCATTTGAAGCCATATCACTTATAGCGCAAGTATCTGAAGCTAAATCATGTGTTTCGCTTGGATTTGTAGCTAATCCTTCTACTTCGCATTGATTAGAAGCAAAATCATCTGTTTCGCTTGGATTTGAAGCTGACTCGTTTGCTTCACATACAGTTGAAACGCAATCATGTATATCACTAGTATTTGAAGTTGAACCATTAGATTCGCATGATTTTGAAGCTGAGCCTTCTACTTCGCACTGATTTGAAGCTAAATTATTTCTTTCGCATGTATTTGAAGCTAAGCCTTCTACATCGCATTAGTTTGCAGCTTAATCATGTGTTTCACATGGATTTGTAGCTAACTCGTTTGTTTCGCCTGCATTTGAAGCTATATCATTTATATCGCAAGTATCTGAAGCTAAATCATTTGTTTCTCATGGACTTGAAGCTAATCCATCTTCATCGCATTGATTTGAATCTAAATTATGTGTTTCGCTTGGATTTGGATCTAACGCGTTTGTTTTGCATTCATTTGAAGCTATATCACTTATATCGCATGTATCTGATGCTAAATAATTTGTATCGCATGGATTTGAAGCTAAACCTTCTAAATCGCATTGATGTGAAGCTAAACCTTCTACATCGTATTGATTGGAAGTTAAATCATGTGTTTCGAAGGGAGATGAAGCTAATTCGTTTGTTTCGTCAGCATTTGAAGCTATGTCACTTATATCGCGAGCATCTGAAGCTAAATCATTTGTTTCGCTTGGATTTGATGCTAAACCTTCTACATAGAATTGATTTGAAGCTTAATCATGTTTTTTGCATGGATTTGAAGCTAACTCGTTTGTTTCGTCTGCATTTGAAGATATATCACTTATATCGCAAGTATCTGAAGCTAAATCATTTGTTTCGTCTGCATTTGAAGCAATATCACTTATATCGCAAGTATCTGAAGAATAAATCATTTGGTTAGCTTGGATTTGAAGCTAAACCTTCTACATAGCATTGATTTGAAGCTAAATCATGTGTTTCGCATTGATTTTATCTAACTCGTTTGTTTCGCATGCAGTTGAAGCTGAATCATGTATGTCACAAGTATCTGAAGCTAAAGCATTTGTTTCGCATGTATTTGAAGCTAAGCCTTCTACTTCGCATTGATTTGAAGCTAAATCACGTGTTCCGCATTGATTTGAAGCTAACTCTTTTGCTTCGCCTGCATTTGAAGATAAATCATGTATATCACCTGTATTTGAAGCTAAACCATTTGATTCGCATGAATTTGAAGCTAACCCTGCTGGTTCGCATTGATTTGAATCTAAGTCATGTGTTTCGCATGGATTTGAAGCTAACTCGTTTGTTTCGCCTGCATTTGAAACTATATCACTCATATTCGCAACTATATGATGCTCAGTCATTCGTTTGGCATGGATTTGAAGCTAAGCCTTCTACATCGCATTGATTTGAAGCTATAATATGTGTTTCGCCTGGATTTGAAGCTAACTCTTTTCTTTCGCCTGCATTTGAAGCTATATCACTTATATTGCAAGTATCTGAAGCTAAATCATTTGTTTCGTATGGATTTGAAGATAAACCTTCTACATCGCATTGATTTGAAGCTATATTATGTGTTTCGCTTCGATTTGAAGCTAACTCTTTTCTTTTGCCTGCATTTGAAGCTATATCACTTATATTGCAAGTATCTGAAGCTAAATCATTTGTTTCGCATGGATTTACTGATAAACCTTCTAGTTCGCATGTATTAGAAGCTAACTCGATCGTTTCGCCTGTATGAGTTGATGCTAAATAATGTGTTTCGCTTGGATTTGAAGATAACTCGTTTGTTTCGCATGCAGTTGAAGCTATATCACTTATATCGCAAGTATCTGATGCTAAATCATTTGTTTCGCATGGATTTGAAGCTAAACCTTCTACATCGCATTGATTTGAAGCTTAATCATGTGTTTTGCATGGATTTGAAGCTAACTAGTTTCTTTCGCCTGCATTTGAAGCTATATCACTTATATCGCAATTATCTGAAGCAAAATCATTGGTTTCGCGTGGATTTGAAGCTAACACGTCTCTTTCGAATGCAGCTGAAGCTAAATCATGTATATCACAAGTATTTGAAGCTAAACGATTTGTATCGCATGGATTTGAAGCTAAGCTTTCTACTTCGCATTGATTTGAAGCTAAATCATGTGTTTCGCAAGGACTTTAAGCTAACTCGTTTGTTTCGCATACAGCTGAAGCTGTATCACCTATATAGAATTGATTTGAAGCTTAATCATGTTTTTTGCATGGATTTGAAGCTAACTCGTTTGTTTCGTCTGCATTTGAAGATATATCACTTATATCGCAAGTATCTGAAGCTAAATCATTTGTTTCGTCTGCATTTGAAGCAATATCACTTATATCGCAAGTATCTGAAGAATAAATCATTTGGTTAGCTTGGATTTGAAGCTAAACCTTCTACATAGCATTGATTTGAAGCTAAATCATGTGTTTCGCATTGATTTTATCTAACTCGTTTGTTTCGCATGCAGTTGAAGCTGAATCATGTATGTCACAAGTATCTGAAGCTAAAGCATTTGTTTCGCATGTATTTGAAGCTAAGCCTTCTACTTCGCATTGATTTGAAGCTAAATCACGTGTTCCGCATTGATTTGAAGCTAACTCTTTTGCTTCGCCTGCATTTGAAGATAAATCATGTATATCACCTGTATTTGAAGCTAAACCATTTGATTCGCATGAATTTGAAGCTAACCCTGCTGGTTCGCATTGATTTGAATCTAAGTCATGTGTTTCGCATGGATTTGAAGCTAACTCGTTTGTTTCGCCTGCATTTGAAACTATATCACTCATATTCGCAACTATATGATGCTCAGTCATTCGTTTGGCATGGATTTGAAGCTAAGCCTTCTACATCGCATTGATTTGAAGCTATAATATGTGTTTCGCCTGGATTTGAAGCTAACTCTTTTCTTTCGCCTGCATTTGAAGCTATATCACTTATATTGCAAGTATCTGAAGCTAAATCATTTGTTTCGTATGGATTTGAAGATAAACCTTCTACATCGCATTGATTTGAAGCTATATTATGTGTTTCGCTTCGATTTGAAGCTAACTCTTTTCTTTTGCCTGCATTTGAAGCTATATCACTTATATTGCAAGTATCTGAAGCTAAATCATTTGTTTCGCATGGATTTACTGATAAACCTTCTAGTTCGCATGTATTAGAAGCTAACTCGATCGTTTCGCCTGTATGAGTTGATGCTAAATAATGTGTTTCGCTTGGATTTGAAGATAACTCGTTTGTTTCGCATGCAGTTGAAGCTATATCACTTATATCGCAAGTATCTGATGCTAAATCATTTGTTTCGCATGGATTTGAAGCTAAACCTTCTACATCGCATTGATTTGAAGCTTAATCATGTGTTTTGCATGGATTTGAAGCTAACTAGTTTCTTTCGCCTGCATTTGAAGCTATATCACTTATATCGCAATTATCTGAAGCAAAATCATTGGTTTCGCGTGGATTTGAAGCTAACACGTCTCTTTCGAATGCAGCTGAAGCTAAATCATGTATATCACAAGTATTTGAAGCTAAACGATTTGTATCGCATGGATTTGAAGCTAAGCTTTCTACTTCGCATTGATTTGAAGCTAAATCATGTGTTTCGCAAGGACTTTAAGCTAACTCGTTTGTTTCGCATACAGCTGAAGCTGTATCACCTATATCCGCAGTGTTTGAAGCTCAATCGTTTGTTTCGCATGGATTTGAAGCTAAACCTTCTACATCGCATTGATTTGCTGCTAAATCATGCGTTTCGCATGTATTTGAAGCTGACTCGTTTGTTGCGCATGCAGTTAAATCTAAATAACGTATATCACATGTATTTGAAGCTAAACCGTTTGTTTCGCATGGATTTGAAGCTAAGCCTTCTACTTCGCATTGATTCGAAGCTAAATCATGTGTATCGCATGGATTTACAAGCTAACAAGTTTGATTGGTCTGCATTTTAAGCTATATCACTTATATCGCAATTATCTGAAGCAAAATCATTGGTTTCGCGTGGATTTGAAGCTAAACCTTCTACATCGCATTGATTTGCTGCAAAATCATGTGTTTCGCTAGTATTTGAAGCTGACTCGTTTGTTGCGCAAGCAGTTGAATCTAAATAACGTATATCACAAGTAATTGTAGCTAAACAATTTGTTTCGCATGGATTTGAATCTAAGCCGTGTACTTCGAATTGATTTGAAGGTAAATCATTTGTTTCGCATGTATTTGAAGCTGACTCGTTTGTTGCGCATGCAGTTAAATCTAAATAGCGTATATCACATGTATTTGAAGCTAAACCATTTGTTTCGCATGGATTTGAAGCTAAGCCTTCTACTTCGCATTGATTCGAAGCTAAATCATGTGTATCGCATGGATTTACAACCTAACAAGTTTGATTCGTTCTGCATTTGAAGCTATATCACTTATATCGCAAGTATTTGAAGCTAAATTATTTGGTTCGCACAGATTTGAAGCTAAACGTTTTACATCGCATTGATTTGAAGCTAAGTCATGTGTTTCGCTTGGATTTGAAGCTAAATCATGTGATTCGCATGGATTTGAAGCTAACTCGTTTGTGTCGCCTGCATTTGAAGCTATATCATTTATATCGCAAGTATTTGATGCTCAATCAGTTGCGTCGCATGCATTTGAAGCTAAGCCTTCTATTTCGAATTGATATGAAGCTAAATCATGTGTTTCGCATGGATTTGAAGCTAACTCGTTTTTTTCCTGCTTTTGAACCTACTTCATTTATATCGCAAGTATTTGAAGCAAACTCGTTTGTTTCACATACATTTGAAGCTGTATCCCTTATATTCGCAAGTATTTGACGCTAAATCATTCGTTTCGCATGGATTTGAAGCTAAGCCTTCTACTTCGCATTGATTTGAAGCTAAATCATGTGTTTCGCAAGGACTTCAAGCTAACTCGTTTGGTTCGCATACAGCTGAAGCTGTATCACCTATATCCGTAGTGTTCGAAGCTCAATCGTTTGTTTCGCATGGATTTGAAGCTAAACCTTCTACATCGCATTGATTTGCTGCTAAATCACGTGTTCCGCATTGATTTGAAGCTAACTCTTTTGCTTCGCCTGCATTTGAAGATAAATCATGTATATCACCTGTATTTGAAGCTAAACCATTTGATTCGCATGGATTTGAAGCTAAGCCCTCTAGTTCGCATTGATTGTAGCTAAATCATGTGTTTCGCTTGGATTTAAAGCTAACTCGTTTGTTTCGCATGCAGTTGAAGCTGAATCATGTATGTCACAAGTATTTGAAGCTAAAGCATTTGTTTCGCATGTATTTGAAGCTAAGCCTTCTAATTCGCTTTGATTTGAAGCTAAATCATGTGTTTCGCATGGATTTGAAGCTATCTCGTTTGTTTCGCCTGCAGTTGAAGCTAAATCATGTATATCACCATTATTTGAAGCTAAAATATTTGATTCGCATGAATTTGAAGCTAAGCCTTCTAGTTCGCATTGATTTGAAGCTAAATAATGTGTTTCGCATGGATTTGAAGCTAACTCGTTTCTTTCGCATGCAGTTGAAGCTAAATCACGTATATCACCATTATTTGAAGCTAAAACATTTGATTCGCTTGAATTTGAAGCTAAGCCTTCTAGTTCGCATTGATTTGAAGCTAAATAATGTGTTTCGCATGGATTTGAAGCTAACTCGTTTGTTTCTCATGCAGTTGAAGCTAAATCATGTATATCACCATTATTTGAAGCTAAAACATTTGATTCGCATGAATTTGAAGCTAAGCCTTCTAGTTCGCATTGATTTCAAGCTAAATCATGTGGGTCGCATGGAGTTGAAGCTAACTCGTTTGTTTCGCCACCATTTGAAACTATATCACTCATATTCGCAACTATTTGAAGCTCAGTCATTCGTTTCGCATGGATTTGAAGCTAAGCCTTCTAATTCGCTTTGATTTGAAGCTAAATCATGGGTTTCGCATGGAGTTGAAGCTATCTCGTTTGTTTCGCCTGCAGTTGAAGCTAAATCAAGTATATC
This sequence comes from Megalopta genalis, assembly GCF_051020955.1. Taxonomy (NCBI): domain Eukaryota; kingdom Metazoa; phylum Arthropoda; class Insecta; order Hymenoptera; family Halictidae; genus Megalopta; species Megalopta genalis. Next base: position 45,257 of record NW_027476516.1, on the reverse strand, counting down.
ACCATTATTTGAAGCTAAAACATTTGATTCGCATGAATTTGAAGCTAAGCCTTCTAGTTCGCATTGATTTGATTCTAAATAATGTGTTTCGCATGGATTTGAAGCTAACTCTTTTGCTCCGCCTCCATTTGAAGATAAATCACGTATATCACATGCATTTGAAGCTAAACCATTTGATTCGCATGAATTTGAAGCTAAGCCTTCTAGTTCGCATTGATTTGAAGCTAAATCATGTGTTTCGCATGGATTTGAAGCTAACTCGATTGTTTCACCTCCATTTGAAACTATATCACTCATATTCGCAACTATTTGAAGCTCAGTCATTCGTTTCGCATGGATTCGAAGCTAAGCCTTCTCTAATTCGCTTTGATTTGAATCTAAATCATGTGTTTCGCATGGATTTGAAACAAACTCGATTGTTTCGCATGCAGTCGATGCTAAATCATGTTCATCACAAGTATCTGAAGCTAAACCATTTGTTTCCAAGAATATGAAACTAATCCATGAGTTTCGCATGAATTTGAAGCCAAATCATGTGTTTCGCATGGATTTGAAGCTAACTCGTTTGTTTCGCCTGCACTTAAAACTATATCACTCATATTGGCAACTATTTGAAGCTCAATCATTCGTTTCGCATGGATTTGAAGCTAAGCCTTCTAGTTCGCATTGATTTGAAGCTAAATCATGTGTTTCGCATGGTTTTGAAGCTAACTCGTTTGTTTCGCATGGTTTTGAAGCTAACTCGTTTGTTTCGCCTGCACTTGAAACTATATCACTCATATTCGCAACTATTTGAAGCTCAATCATTCGTTTCGCATGGATTTGAAGCTAAGCCTTCTAGTTCGCATTGATTTGAAGCTAAATAATGTGTTTCGCATGGATTTGAAGCTAACTCGTTTGTTTCGCCTGCACTTGAAACTATATCACTCATATTGGCAACTATTTGAAGCTAAGCCTTCTAGTTCGCATTGATTTGAAGCTAAATCATGTGTTTCGCATGCATTTAAAGCGACAGCTTCTGTTCTGCATTGATTTGAAGGTAAATCATGTGTTTATCATTGATTTGAAGCTAACTCGTATGATTCGCCTGCATTTACAGCTATTTCATTTACACGGCCAGTATTTGAAGCTAAATCATTCGTTACGCATGGATTTGAAGCTAAACCTTCTACATCGAATTGGTTTGAAGCTAAATCATGTGTTTCGCATGTATTTGAAGCTAACTCGTTTGATTCGCATGCAATTGAAGCTAAATCATATATATCATAAGTATTTGAAGCTAAACCATTTGTTTCGCATGGATTTGAAGCTAAGCCTTCTACTTCGCATTGCTTCGAAGCTAAATCAAGTGTATCGCATGGATTTACTAGCTAACAAGTTTGATTCGTCTGCATTTGAAGGTATATCACTTATATCGCAAGTATCTAAAGCAAAATCATTGGTTTCGCGTGGATTTGAAGCTAAACCTTCTAAATCGCGTTGATTTAAAGCTAAACCTTCTACATCTTATTGATTGGAATCTAAATCATGTGTTTCGAAGGGAGTTGAAGCTAATTCGTTCGTTTCGTCAGCATTTCAAGCTATGTCACTTATATCGCGAGCATCTGAAGCTAAATCATTTGTTTCCCATGGTTTTGTAGCTAAACCTTCTACATCGCTTTGATTTGAAGCTAAATTATGCGTCTTGCTTGGATTTGAAGCTAACTCGTTCGTTTCGTCTGCATTTGAAGCCATATCACTTATAGCGCAAGTATCTGAAGCTAAATCATGTGTTTCGCTTGGATTTGTAGCTAATCCTTCTACTTCGCATTGATTAGAAGCAAAATCATCTGTTTCGCTTGGATTTGAGCTGACTCGTTTGCTCCACATACAGTTGGAAAACGCAATCATGTATATCACTAGTATTTGAAGTTGAACCATTAGATTCGCATGGTTTTGAAGCTGAGCCTTCTACTTCGCACTGATTTGAAGCTAAATTATTTCTTTCGCATGTATTTGAAGCTAAGCCTTCTACATCGCATTAGTTTGCAGCTTAATCATGTGTTTCACATGGATTTGTAGCTAACTCGTTTGTTTCGCCTGCATTTGAAGCTATATCATTTATATCGCAAGTATCTGAAGCTAAATCATTTGTTTCTCATGGACTTGAAGCTAATCCATCTTCATCGCATTGATTTGAATCTAAATTATGTGTTTCGCTTGGATTTGGATCTAACGCGTTTGTTTTGCATTCATTTGAAGCTATATCACTTATATCGCATGTATCTGATGCTAAATCATTTGTATCGCATGGATTTGAAGCTAAACCTTCTAAATCGCATTGATGTGAAGCTAAACCTTCTACATCGTATTGATTGGAAGTTAAATCATGTGTTTCGAAGGGAGATGAAGCTAATTCGTTTGTTTCGTCAGCATTTGAAGCTATGTCACTTATATCGCGAGCATCTGAAGCTAAATCATTTGTATCGCTTGGATTTGATGCTAAACCTTCTACATAGAATTGATTTGAAGCTTAATCATGTGTTTTGCATGGATTTCAAGCTAACTCGTTTGTTTCTCCTGCATTTGAAGCTATATCAATTGTATCGCAAGTATCTGATGCTAAATAATTTGTTTCGCATGGATTTGAAGCTAAGCCTTCTACTTCGCATTGCTTCGAAGCTAAATCAAGTGTATCGCATGGATTTACTAGCTAACAAGTTTGATTCGTCTGCATTTGAAGGTATATCACTTATATCGCAAGTATCTAAAGCAAAATCATTGGTTTCGCGTGGATTTGAAGCTAAACCTTCTAAATCGCATTGATTTAAAAGCTAAACCTTCTACATCTTATTGATTGGAATCTAAATCATGTGTTTCGAAGGGAGTTGAAGCTAATTCGTTCGTTTCGTCAGCATTTCAAGCTATGTCACTTATATCGCGAGCATCTGAAGCTAAATCATTTGTTTCCCCATGGTTTTGTAGCTAAACCTTCTACATCGCTTTGATTTGAAGCTAAATTATGCGTCTTGCTTGGATTTGAAGCTAACTCGTTCGTTTCGTCTGCATTTGAAGCCATATCACTTATAGCGCAAGTATCTGAAGCTAAATCATGTGTTTTCGCTTGGATTTGTAGCTAATCCTTCTACTTCGCATTGATTAGAAGCAAAATCATCTGTTTCGCTTGGATTTGAAGCTGACTCGTTTGCTCCACATACAGTTGAAACGCAATCATGTATATCACTAGTATTTGAAGTTGAACCATTAGATTCGCATGGTTTTGAAGCTGAGCCTTCTACTTCGCACTGATTTGAAGCTAAATTATTTCTTTCGCATGTATTTGAAGCTAAGCCTTCTACATCGCATTAGTTTGCAGCTTAATCATGTGTTTCACATGGATTTGTAGCTAACTCGTTTGTTTCGCCTGCATTTGAAGCTATATCATTTATATCGCAAGTATCTGAAGCTAAATCATTTGTTTCTCATGGACTTGAAGCTAATCCATCTTCATCGCATTGATTTGAATCTAAATTATGTGTTTCGCTTGGATTTGGATCTAACGCGTTTGTTTTGCATTCATTTGAAGCTATATCACTTATATCGCATGTATCTGATGCTAAATCATTTGTATCGCATGGATTTGAAGCTAAACCTTCTAAATCGCATTGATGTGAAGCTAAACCTTCTACATCGTATTGATTGGAAGTTAAATCATGTGTTTCGAAGGGAGATGAAGCTAATTCGTTTGTTTCGTCAGCATTTGAAGCTATGTCACTTATATCGCGAGCATCTGAAGCTAAATCATTTGTATCGCTTGGATTTGATGCTAAACCTTCTACATAGAATTGATTTGAAGCTTAATCATGTGTTTTGCATGGATTTCAAGCTAACTCGTTTGTTTCTCCTGCATTTGAAGCTATATCAATTGTATCGCAAGTATCTGATGCTAAATAATTTGTTTCGCATGGATTTGAAGCTAAACCTCCTACATCGCTTTGATTTGCAGCTTAATCATGTTTTTTCCATGGATTTGAAGCTAACTCGTTTGTTTCTTCTGCATTTGAAGATATATCACTTATATCGCAAGTATCTGAAGCTAAATCATTTGTTTCGTCTGCATTTGAAGCAATATCACTTATATCGCAAGTATCTGAAGAATAAATCATTTGGTTAGCTTGGATTTGAAGCTAAACCTTCTACATAGCATTGATTTGAAGCTAAATCATGTGTTTCGCATTGATTTTATCTAACTCGTTTGTTTCGCATGCAGTTGAAGCTGAATCATGTATGTCACAAGTATCTGAAGCTAAAGCATTTCTTTCGCATGTATTTGAAGCTAAGCCTTCTAATTCGCATTGATTTGAAGCTAAATCACGTGTTCCGCATTGATTTGAAGCTAACTCTTTTGCTTCGCCTGCATTTGAATCTATATCACTTATATCGCAAGTATACGAAGCTATATAATTTGTGTTGCATGGATTTGATGCTAAGTCTTCTATTTCGCATTGATTTGAAGCTAAATCATGTGTTTCGCTTGGATTTAAAGCTAACTCGTTTGTTTCGCGTGCAGTTGAAGCTGAATCATGTATGTCACAAGTATTTGAAGCTAAAGCATTTGTTTCGCATGTATTTGAAGCTAAGCCTTCTACTTCGCATTGATTTGAAGCTAAATCACGTGTTCCGCATTGATTTGAAGCTAACTCTTTTGCTTCGCCTGCATTTGAAGATAAATCATGTATATCACCTGTATTTGAAGCTAAACCATTTGATTCGCATGAATTTGAAGCTAACCCTGCTGGTTCGCATTGATTTGAATCTAAGTCATGTGTTTCGCATGGATTTGAAGCTAACTCGTTTGTTTCGCCTGCATTTGAAGCTATATCACTTATATCGCAATTATCTGAAGCAAAATCATTGGTTTCGCGTGGATTTGAAGCTAACACGTCTCTTTCGAATGCAGCTGAAGCTAAATCATGTATATCACAAGTATTTGAAGCTAAACGATTTGTATCGCATGGATTTGAAGCTAAGCTTTCTACTTCGCATTGATTTGAAAGCTAAGTCATGTGTTTCGCTTGGATTTGAAGCTAAATCATGTGATTCGCATGGATTTGAAGCTAACTCGTTTGTGTCGCCAGCATTTGAAGCTATATCATTTATATCGCAAGTATTTGATGCTCAATCAGTTGCGTCGCATGCATTTGAAGCTAAGCCTTCTATTTCGAATTGATATGAAGCTAAATCATGTGTTTCGCATGGATTTGAAGCTAACTCGTTTTTTTCCTGCTTTTGAACCTACTTCATTTATATCGCAAGTATTTGAAGCAAACTCGTTTGTTTCACATACATTTGAAGCTGTATCCCTTATATTCGCAAGTATTTGACGCTAAATCATTCGTTTCGCATGGATTTGAAGCTAAGCCTTCTACTTCGCATTGATTTGAAGCTAAATCATGTGTTTCGCAAGGACTTCAAGCTAACTCGTTTGGTTCGCATACAGCTGAAGCTGTATCACCTATATCCGTAGTGTTCGAAGCTCAATCGTTTGTTTCGCATGGATTTGAAGCTAAACCTTCTACATCGCATTGATTTGCTGCTAAATCACGTGTTCCGCATTGATTTGAAGCTAACTCTATTGCTTCGCCTGCATTTGAATGTAAATAATGTATATCACCTGTATTTGAAGCTAAACCATTTGATTCGCATGGATTTGAAGCTAAGCCCTCTACTTCGCATTGATTGTAGCTAAATCATGTGTTTCGCTTGGATTTGAAGCTAACTCGTTTGTTTCGCATGCAGTTGAAGCTATATCACTTATATCGCAAGTATCTGATGCTAAGTCATTTGTTTCGCATGGATTTGAAGCTAAACCTTCTACATCGCATTGATTTGAAGCTTAATCATGTGTTTTGCATGGATTTGAAGCTAACTAGTTTCTTTCGCCTGCATTTGAAGCTATATCACTTATATTGCAAGTATCTGAAGCTAAATCATTTGTTTCGCTTGGAATTGAAGCTAAACCTTCTACATAGAATTGATTTGAAGCTTAATCATGTGTTTTGCATGGATTTGAAGCTAACTCGTTTGTTTCGTCTGCATTTGAAGCTATATCACTTATATCGCAAAGTATCTGAAGTTAAATCGTTTGTGTCGTCTGCATTTGAAGCAATATCACTTATATCGCAAGTATCTGAAGGATAAAATCATTTGGTTAGCTCGGATTTGTAGCTAAACCTTCTACATAGCATTGATTTGAAGCTAAGTCGTTTGTTTCGCATGCAGTTGAAGCTAAATCATGTATATTACAAGTATTTGAAGCTAAAACCATTCGTTTCGCATGGATTTGAAGCTAAGCCATCTACTTCGCTTTGATTTGAAGCTAAATCATGTGTTTCGCACGGATTGAAGCCAACTTGTTTGTTTCGCCTGCATTTGAATCAAAATCATGTTTATCACAAGTATATGAAGCAAAACCATTTGTTTCGCATGGATTTACAGATAAACCTTCTAGTTCGCATGTATTAGAAGCTAATTCGATCGTTTCGCCTGCATGAGTTGATGCTAAATAATGTGTTTCTCTTGGATTTGAAGATAACTCGTTTGTTTCGCATGCAGTTGAAGCTATATCACTTATATCGCAAGTATTTGATGCTAAATCATTTGTTTCGCCACGTATTTGAAGCTAAGCCTTCTACATCGCATAGACATCAAGCTAAATCATGTGTTTCGCATGGATTTGAAACTAACACGTTTGTTTCGCATGCAGTTGAAGCTAAATCATGTATATCAAAAGTATCTGAAGCTAAATCATTTGTTTCGCATGGATTTGAAGCTAAACCTTCTACATCGCATTGATTTGAAGCTATATTATGTGTTTCGCTTCGATTTGAAGCTAACTCTTTTCTTTTGCCTGCATTTGAAGCTATATCACTTATATTGCAAGTATCTGAAGCTAAATCATTTGTTTCGCATGGATTTACTGATAAACCTAGTTCGCATGTATTAGAAGCTAACTCGATCGTTTCGCCTGTATGAGTTGATGCTAAATAATGTGTTTCGCTTGGATTTACAACCTAACAAGTTTGATTCGTTCTGCATTTGAAGCTATATCACTTATATCGCAAGTATTTGAAGCTAAATTATTTGGTTCGCACAGATTTGAAGCTAAACGTTTTACATCGCATTGATTTGAAGCTAAGTCATGTGTTTCGCTTGGATTTGAAGCTAAATCATGTGATTCGCATGGATTTGAAGCTAACTCGTTTGTGTCGCCAGCATTTGAAGCTATATCATTTATATCGCAAGTATTTGATGCTCAATCAGTTGCGTCGCATGCATTTGAAGCTAAGCCTTCTATTTCGAATTGATATGAAGCTAAATCATGTGTTTCGCATGGATTTGAAGCTAACTCGTTTGTTTCACATACATTTGAAGCTGTATCCCTTATATTCGCAAGTATTTGACGCTAAATCATTCGTTTCGCATGGATTTGAAGCTAAGCCTTCTACTTCGCATTGATTTGAAGCTAAATCATGTGTTTCGCAAGGACTTCAAGCTAACTCGTTTGGTTCGCATACAGCTGAAGCTGTATCACCTATATCCGTAGTGTTCGAAGCTCAATCGTTTGTTTCGCATGGATTTGAAGCTAAACCTTCTACATCGCATTGATTTGCTGCTAAATCACGTGTTCCGCATTGATTTGAAGCTAACTCTTTTGCTTCGCCTGCATTTGAAGATAAATCATGTATATCACCTGTATTTGAAGCTAAACCATTTGATTCGCATGGATTTGAAGCTAAGCCCTCTAGTTCGCATTGATTGTAGCTAAATCATGTGTTTCGCTTGGATTTAAAGCTAACTCGTTTGTTTCGCATGCAGTTGAAGCTGAATCATGTATGTCACAAGTATTTGAAGCTAAAGCAATTGTTTCGCATGTATTTGAAGCTAAGCCTTCTAATTCGCATTGATTTGAAGCTAAATCACGTGTTCCGCATTGATTTGAAGCTAACTCTTTTGCTTCGCCTGCATTTGAATGTAAATAATGTATATCACCTGTATTTGAAGCTAAACCATTTGATTCGCATGGATTTGAAGCTAAGCCCTCTACTTCGCATTGATTGTAGCTAAATCATGTGTTTCGCTTGGATTTGAAGCTAACTCGTTTGTTTCGCATGCAGTTGAAGCTGAATCATGTATGTCACAAGTATTTGAAGCTAAAGCATTTGTTTCGCATGTATTTGAAGCTAAGCCTTCTACTTCGCATTGATTTGAAGCTAAATCATGGGTTCCACATGGATTTCAAGAAAAACTTGCTTGTTTCGCATGCAGTTGTAACTAAATCATGTATATGACAAGTATATGAAGCTAAACCGTTTGTATCGCATTGATTTGAAGCTAAGGTTTCTACTTCGCATTGATTTGAAGCTAAATCACGTGTTCCGCATTGATTTGAAGCTAACTCTTTTGCTTCGCCTGCATTTGAATCTATATCACTTATATCGCAAGTATACGAAGCTATATAATTTGTGTTGCATGGATTTGATGCTAAGTCTTCTATTTCGCATTGATTTGAAGCTAAATCATGTGTTTCGCTTGGATTTAAAGCTAACTCGTTTGTTTCGCGTGCAGTTGAAGCTGAATCATGTATGTCACAAGTATTTGAAGCTAAAGCATTTGTTCCGCATGTATTTGAAGCTAAGCCTTCTACTTCGCATTGATTTGAAGCTAAATCACGTGTTCCGCATTGATTTGAAGCTAACTCTTTTGCTTCGCCTGCATTTGAAGATAAATCATGTATATCACCTGTATTTGAAGCTAAACCATTTGATTCGCATGAATTTGAAGCTAACCCTACTGGTTCGCATTGATTTGGATCTAAGTCATGCGTTTCGCATGGATTTGAAGCTAACTCGTTTGTTTCGCCTGCATTTGAAACTATATCACTCATATTCGAAACTATATGAAGCTCAGTCATTCGTTTGGCATGGATTTGAAGCTGAGCCTTCTACATCGCATTGAGTTGAAGCTATATCATGTGTTTCACCTGGATTTGAAGCTAACTCTTTTCTTTCGCCTGCATTTGAAGCTATATCACTTATATTGCAAGTATCTGAAGCTAAATCATTTGTTTCGCATGGATTTGAAGCTAAACCTTCTACATCGCATTGATTTGGATCTAAGTCATGCGTTTCGCATGGATTTGAAGCTAACTCGTTTGTTTCGCCTGCATTTGAAACTATATCACTCATATTCGAAACTATATGAAGCTCAGTCATTCGTTTGGCATGGATTTGAAGCTGAGCCTTCTACATCGCATTGAGTTGAAGCTATATCATGTGTTTCGCCTGGATTTGAAGCCAACTCTTTTCTTTTGCCTGCATTTGAAGCTATATCACTTATATTGCAAGTATCTGAAGCTAAATCATTTGTTTCGCATGGATTTACTGATAAACCTTCTAGTTCGCATGTATTAGAAGCTAACTCGATCGTTTCGCCTGTATGAGTTGATGCTAAATAATGTGTTTCGCTTGGATTTGAAGATAACTCGTTTGTTTCGCATGCAGTTGAAGCTATATCACTTATATCGCAAAGTATCTGAAGTTAAATCGTTTGTGTCGTCTGCATTTGAAGCAATATCACTTATATCGCAAGTATCTGAAGAATAAATCATTTGGTTAGCTCGGATTTGTAGCTAAACCTTCTACATAGCATTGATTTGAAGCTAAGTCGTTTGTTTCGCATGCAGTTGAAGCTAAATCATGTATATTACAAGTATTTGAAGCTAAACCATTCGTTTCGCATGGATTTGAAGCTAAGCCATCTACTTCGCTTTGATTTTAAGCTAAATCATGGGTTTCGCACGGATTTGAAGCCAGCTTGTTTGTTTCGCCTGCATTTGAATCAAAATCATGTTTATCACAAGTATATGAAGCAAAACCATTTGTTTCGCATGGATTTACAGATAAACCTTCTAGTTCGCATGTATTAGAAGCTAATTCGATCGTTTCGCCTGCATGAGTTGATGCTAAATAATGTGTTTCTCTTGGATTTGAAGATAACTCGTTTGTTTCGCATGCAGTTGAAGCTATATCACTTATATCGCAAGTATTTGATGCTAAATCATTTGTTTCGCACGTATTTGAAGCTAAGCCTTCTACATCGCATAGATATCAAGCTAAATCATGTGTTTCGCATGGATTTGAAACTAACACGTTTGTTTCGCATGCAGTTGAAGCTAAATCATGTATATCAAAAGTATCTGAAGCTAAATCATTTGTTTCGCATGGATTTGAAGCTAAACCATCTACATCGCATTGATTTGAAGCTATATTATGTGTTTCGCTTCGATTTGAAGCTAACTCTTTTCTTTTGCCTGCGTTTGAAGCTATATCACTTATATTGCAAGTATCTGAAGCTAAATCATTTGCTTCGCATGGATTTACTGATAAACCTTCTAGTTCGCATGTATTAGAAGCTAACTCGATCGTTTCGCCTGTATGAGTTGATGCTAAATAATGTGTTTCGCTTGGATTTGAAGATAACTCGTTTGTTTCGCATGCAGTTGAAGCTATATCACTTATATCGCAAGTATCTGATGCTAAGTCATTTGTTTCGCATGGATTTGAAGCTAAACCTTCTACATCGCATTGATTTGAAGCTTAATCATGTGTTTTGCATGGATTTGAAGCTAACTAGTTTCTTTCGCCTGCATTTGAAGCTATATCACTTATATTGCAAGTATCTGAAGCTAAATCATTTGTTTCGCTTGGAATTGAAGCTAAACCTTCTACATAGAATTGATTTGAAGCTTAATCATGTGTTTTGCATGGATTTGAAGCTAACTCGTTTGTTTCGTCTGCATTTGAAGCTATATCACTTATATCGCAAAGTATCTGAAGTTAAATCGTTTGTGTCGTCTGCATTTGAAGCAATATCACTTATATCGCAAGTATCTGAAGGATAAATCATTTGGTTAGCTCGGATTTGTAGCTAAACCTTCTACATAGCATTGATTTGAAGCTAAGTCGTTTGTTTCGCCTGCATTTGAAGCTATATCATTTATATCGCAAGTATCTGAAGCTAAATCATTTGTTTCTCATGGACTTGAAGCTAATCCATCTTCATCGCATTGATTTGAATCTAAATTATGTGTTTCGCTTGGATTTGGATCTAACGCGTTTGTTTTGCATTCATTTGAAGCTATATCACTTATATCGCATGTATCTGATGCTAAATCATTTGTATCGCATGGATTTGAAGCTAAACCTTCTAAATCGCATTGATGTGAAGCTAAACCTTCTACATCGTATTGATTGGAAGTTAAATCATGTGTTTCGAAGGGAGATGAAGCTAATTCGTTTGTTTCGTCAGCATTTGAAGCTATGTCACTTATATCGCGAGCATCTGCAGCTAAATCATTTGTTTCGCTTGGATTTGATGCTAAACCTTCTACATAGAATTGATTTGAAGCTTAATCATGTTTTTTGCATGGATTTGAAGCTAACTCGTTTGTTTCGTCTGCATTTGAAGATATATCACTTATATCGCAAGTATCTGAAGCTAAATCATTTGTTTCGTCTGCATTTGAAGCAATATCACTTATATCGCAAGTATCTGAAGAATAAATCATTTGGTTAGCTTGGATTTGAAGCTAAACCTTCTACATAGCATTGATTTGAAGCTAAATCATGTGTTTCGCATTGATTTTATCTAACTCGTTTGTTTCGCATGCAGTTGAAGCTGAATCATGTATGTCACAAGTATCTGAAGCTAAAGCATTTCTTTCGCATGTATTTGAAGCTAAGCCTTCTACTTCGTATTGATTTGAAGCAAAGTCACGTGTTCCGCATTGATTTGAAGCTAACTCTTTTGCTTCGCCTGCATTTGAAGATAAATCATGTATATCACCTGTATTTGAAGCTAAACCATTTGATTCGCATGGATTTGAAGCTAAGCCCTCTAGTTAGCATTGATTGTAGCTAAATCATGTGTTTCGCTTGGATTTAAAGCTAACTCGTTTGTTTCGCATGCAGTTGAAGCTGAATCATGTATGTCAGAAGTATTTGAAGCTAAAGCATTTGTTTCGCATGTATTTGAAGCTAAGCCTTCTAATTCGTATTGATTTGAAGCTAAATCACGTGTTCCGCATTGATTTGAAGCTAACTCTTTTGCTTCGCCTGCATTTGAATCTATATCACTTATATCGCAAGTATACGAAGCTATATAATTTGTGTTGCATGGATTTGATGCTAAGTCTTCTATTTCGCATTGATTTGAAGCTAAATCACGTGTTCCGCATTGATTTGAAGCTAACTCTTTTGCTTCGCCTGCATTTGAAGATAAATCATGTATATCACCTGTATTTGAAGCTAAACCATTTGATTCGCATGGATTTGAAGCTAAGCCCTCTAGTTAGCATTGATTGTAGCTAAATCATGTGTTTCGCTTGGATTTAAAGCTAACTCGTTTGTTTCGCATGCAGTTGAAGCTGAATCATGTATGTCAGAAGTATTTGAAGCTAAAGCATTTGTTTCGCATGTATTTGAAGCTAAGCCTTCTACTTCGCATTGATTTGAAGCTAAATCACGTGTTCCGCATTGATTTGAAGCTAACTCTTTTGCTTCGCCTGCATTTGAAGATAAATCATGTATATCACCTCTATTTGAAGCTAAACCATTTGATTCGCATGAATTTGAAGCTAACCCTGCTGGTTCGCATTGATTTGAATCTAAGTCATGTGTTTCGCATGGATTTGAAGCTAACTCGTTTGTTTCGCCTGCATTTGAAACTATATCACTCATATTCGCAACTATATGAAGCTCAGTCATTCGTTTGGCATGGATTTGAAGCTAAGCCTTCTACATCGCATTGATTTGAAGCTATAATATGTGTTTCGCCTGGATTTGAAGCTAACTCTTTTCTTTCGCCTGCATTTGAAGCTATATCACTTATATTGCAAGTATCTGAAGCTAAATCATTTGTTTCGCATGGATTTGAAGATAAACCTTCTACATCGCATTGATTTGAAGCTATATTATGTGTTTCGCTTCGATTTGAAGCTAACTCTTTTCTTTTGCCTGCATTTGAAGCTATATCACTTATATTGCAAGTATCTGAAGCTAAATCATTTGTTTCGCATGGATTTACTGATAAACCTTCTAGTTCGCATGTATTAGAAGCCTAACTCGATCGTTTCGCCTGTATGAGTTGATGCTAAATAATGTGTTTCGCTTGGATTTGAAGATAACTCGTTTGTTCGCATGCAGTTGAAGCTATATCACTTATATCGCAAGTATCTGATGCTAAATCATTTGTTTCGCATGGATTTGAAGCTAAACCTTCTACATCGCATTGATTTGAAGCTTATCATGTGTTTTGCATGGATTTGAAGCTAACTAGTTTCTTTCGCCTGCATTTGAAGCTATATCACTTATATCGCAATTATCTGAAGCAAAATCATTGGTTTCGCGTGGATTTGAAGCTAACACGTCTCTTTCGAATGCAGCTGAAGCTAAATCATGTATATCACAAGTATTTGAAGCTAAACGATTTGTATCGCATGGATTTGAAGCTAAGCTTTCTACTTCGCATTGATTTGAAGCTAAATCATGTGTTTCGCAAGGACTTTAAGCTAACTCGTTTGTTTCGCATACAGCTGAAGCTGTATCACCTATATCCGCAGTGTTTGAAGCTCAATCGTTTGTTTCGCATGGATTTGAAGCTAAACCTTCTACATCGCATTGATTTGCTGCTAAATCATGCGTTTCGCATGTATTTGAAGCTGACTCGTTTGTTGCGCATGCAGTTAAATCTAAATAACGTATATCACATGTATTTGAAGCTAAACCGTTTGTTTCGCATGGATTTGAAGCTAAGCCTTCTACTTCGCATTGATTCGAAGCTAAATCATGTGTATCGCATGGATTTACAAGCTAACAAGTTTGATTGGTCTGCATTTTAAGCTATATCACTTATATCGCAATTATCTGAAGCAAAATCATTGGTTTCGCGTGGATTTGAAGCTAAACCTTCTACATCGCATTGATTTGCTGCTAAATCATGTGTTTCGCTAGTATTTGAAGCTGACTCGTTTGTGTCGCCTGCATTTGAAGCTATATCATTTATATCGCAAGTATTTGATGCTCAATCAGTTGCGTCGCATGCATTTGAAGCTAAGCCTTCTATTTCGAATTGATATGAAGCTAAATCATGTGTTTCGCATGGATTTGAAGCTAACTCGTTTTTTTCCTGCTTTTGAACCTACTTCATTTATATCGCAAGTATTTGAAGCAAACTCGTTTGTTTCACATACATTTGAAGCTGTATCCCTTATATTCGCAAGTATTTGACGCTAAATCATTCGTTTCGCATGGATTTGAAGCTAAGCCTTCTACTTCGCATTGATTTGAAGCTAAATCATGTGTTTCGCAAGGACTTCAAGCTAACTCGTTTGGTTCGCATACAGCTGAAGCTGTATCACCTATATCCGTAGTGTTCGAAGCTCAATGGTTTGTTTCGCATGGATTTGAAGCTAAACCTTCTACATCGCATTGATTTGCTGCTAAATCACGTGTTCCGCATTGATTTGAAGCTAACTCTTTTGCTTCGCCTGCATTTGAAGATAAATCATGTATATCACCTGTATTTGAAGCTAAACCATTTGATTCGCATGGATTTGAAGCTAAGCCCTCTAGTTCGCATTGATTGTAGCTAAATCATGTGTTTCGCTTGGATTTAAAGCTAACTCGTTTGTTTCGCATGCAGTTGAAGCTGAATCATGTATGTCACAAGTATTTGAAGCTAAAGCATTTGTTTCGCATGTATTTGAAGCTAAGCCTTCTAATTCGCTTTGATTTGAAGCTAAATCATGTGTTTCGCATGGATTTGAAGCTATCTCGTTTGTTTCGCCTGCAGTTGAAGCTAAATCATGTATATCACCATTATTTGAAGCTAAAATATTTGATTCGCATGAATTTGAAGCTAAGCCTTCTAGTTCGCATTGATTTGAAGCTAAATAATGTGTTTCGCATTGATTTGAAGCTAACTCTTTTGCTTCGCCTGCATTTGAATCTATATCACTTATATCGCAAGTATACGAAGCTATATAATTTGTGTTGCATGGATTTGATGCTAAGTCTTCTATTTCGCATTGATTTGAAGCTAAATCATGTGTTTCGCTTGGATTTAAAGCTAACTCTTTTCTTTCGCCTGCATTTGAAGCTATATCACTTATATTGCAAGTATCTGAAGCTAAATCATTTGTTTCGCATGGATTTGAAGCTAAACCTTCTACATCGCATTGATTTGGATCTAAGTCATGCGTTTCGCATGGATTTGAAGCTAACTCGTTTGTTTCGCCTGCATTTGAAACTATATCACTCATATTCAAAACTATATGAAGCTCAGTCATTCGTTTGGCATGGATTTGAAGCTGAGCCTTCTACATCGCATTGAGTTGAAGCTATATCATGTGTTTCGCCTGGATTTGAAGCTAACTCTTTTCTTTTGCCTGCATTTGAAGCTATATCACTTATATTGCAAGTATCTGAAGCTAAATCATTTGTTTCGCATGGATTTACTGATAAACCTTCTAGTTCGCATGTATTAGAAGCTAACTCGATCGTTTCGCCTGTATGAGTTGATGCTAAATAATGTGTTTCGCTTGGATTTGAAGATAACTCGTTTGTTTCGCATGCAGTTGAAGCTATATCACTTATATCGCAAAGTATCTGAAGTTAAATCGTTTGTGTCGTCTGCATTTGAAGCAATATCACTTATATCGCAAGTATCTGAAGAATAAATCATTTGGTTAGCTCGGATTTGTAGCTAAACCTTCTACATAGCATTGATTTGAAGCTAAGTCGTTTGTTTCGCATGCAGTTGAAGCTAAATCATGTATATTACAAGTATTTGAAGCTAAACCATTCGTTTCGCATGGATTTGAAGCTAAGCCATCTACTTCGCTTTGATTTTAAGCTAAATCATGGGTTTCGCACGGATTTGAAGCCAGCTTGTTTGTTTCGCCTGCATTTGAATCAAAATCATGTTTATCACAAGTATATGAAGCAAAACCATTTGTTTCGCATGGATTTACAGATAAACCTTCTAGTTCGCATGTATTAGAAGCTAATTCGATCGTTTCGCCTGCATGAGTTGATGCTAAATAATGTGCTTCTCTTGGATTTGAAGATAACTCGTTTGTTTCGCATGCAGTTGAAGCTATATCACTTATATCGCAAGTATTTGATGCTAAATCATTTGTTTCGCACGTATTTGAAGCTAAGCCTTCTACATCGCATAGACATCAAGCTAAATCATGTGTTTCGCATGGATTTGAAACTAACACGTTTGTTTCGCATGCAGTTGAAGCTAAATCATGTATATCAAAAGTATCTGAAGCTAAATCATTTGTTTCGCATGGATTTGAAGCTAAACCTTCTACATCGCATTGATTTGAAGCTATATTATGTGTTTCGCTTCGATTTGAAGCTAACTCTTTTCTTTTGCCTGCGTTTGAAGCTATATCACTTATATTGCAAGTATCTGAAGCCTAAATCATTTGTTTCGCATGGATTTACTGTTAAACCTAGTTCGCATGTATTAGAAGCTAACTCGATCGTTTCGCCTGTATGAGTTGATGCTAAATAATGTGTTTCGCTTGGATTTGAAGATAACTCGTTTGTTTCGCATGCAGTATATGCTGAATCATGTATATCACAAGTATTTGAAGCTAAACCATTTATTTCGCATGGATTTCAAGATAAACCTTCTACATCGCATTGATTTGAAGCTTAATCATGTGTTTTGCATGGATTTGAAGCTAACTCTTTTCTTTTGCCTGCATTTGAAGCTATATCACTTATATTGCAAGTATCTGAAGCTAAATCATTTGTTTCGCATGGATTTGAAGCTAAACCTTCTACATCGCATTGATTTGAAGCTATATTATGTGTTTCGCTTCGATTTGAAGCTAACTCTTTTCTTTTGCCTGCATTTGAAGCTATATCACTTATATTGCAAGTATCTGAAGCTAAATCATTTGTTTCGCATGGATTTACTGATAAACCTTCTAGTTCGCATGTATTAGAAGCTAACTCGATCGTTTCGCCTGTATGAGTTGATGCTAAATAATGTGTTTCGCTTGGATTTGAAGATAACTCGTTTTTTTTCGCATGCAGTTGAAGCTATATCACTTATATCGCAAGTATCTGATGCTAAGTCATTTGTTTCGCATGGATTTGAAGCTAAACCTTCTACATCGCATTGATTTGAAGCTTAATCATGTGTTTTGCATGGATTTGAAGCTAACTAGTTTCTTTCGCCTGCATTTGAAGCTATATCACTTATATTGCAAGTATCTGAAGCTAAATCATTTGTTTCGCTTGGAATTGAAGCTAAACCTTCTACATAGAATTGATTTGAAGCTTAATCATGTGTTTTGCATGGATTTGAAGCTAACTCGTTTGTTTCGTCTGCATTTGAAGCTATATCACTTATATCGCAAAGTATCTGAAGTTAAATCGTTTGTGTCGTCTGCATTTGAAGCAACATCACTTATATCGCAAGTATCTGAAGGATAAATCATTTGGTTAGCTCGGATTTGTAGCTAAACCTTCTACATAGCATTGATTTGAAGCTAAGTCGTTTGTTTCGCATGCAGTTGAAGCTAAATCATGTATATTACAAGTATTTGAAGTTAAACCATTCGTTTCGCATGGATTTGAAGCTAAGCCATCTACTTCGCTTTGATTTGAAGCTAAATCATGTGTTTCGCACGGATTTGAAGCCAACTTGTTTGTTTCGCCTGCATTTGAATCAAAATCATGTTTATCACAAGTATATGAAGCAAAACCATTTGTTTCGCATGGATTTACAGATAAACCTTCTAGTTCGCATGTATTAGAAGCTAACTCGATCGTTTCGCCTGCATGAGTTGATGCTAAATAATGTGTTTCTCTTGGATTTGAAGATAACTCGTTTGTTTCGCATGCAGTTGAAGCTATATCACTTATACCGCAAGTATTTGATGCTAAATCATTTGTTTCGCACGTATTTGAAGCTAAGCCTTCTACATCGCATAGACATCAAGCTAAATCATGTGTTTCGCATGGATTTGAAACTAACACGTTTGTTTCGCATGCAGTTGAAGCTAAATCATGTATATCAAAAGTATCTGAAGCTAAATCATTTGTTTCGCATGGATTTGAAGCTAAACCTTCTACATCGCATTGATTTGTAGCTAAATCATGTATTTCGCATGGATTTGAAACTAACTAGTCTGTTTCACCAGCATTTGAAGCTATATCACTTTTATCGCAAGTATCTGATGCTAAATCATTTGTTTCGCATGGATTTGAAGCTAAACCTTCTACATCGCATTGATTTGAAGCTTAATCATGTGTTTTGCATGGATTTGAAGCTAACTAGTTTCTTTCGCCTGCATTTGAAGCTATATCACTTATATTGCAAGTATCTGAAGCTAAATCATTTGTTTCGCTTGGAATTGAAGCTGAACCTTCTACATAGAATTGATTTGAAGCTTAATCATGTGTTTTGCATGGATTTGAAGCTAACTCGTTTGTTTCGTCTGCATTTGAAGCTATATCACTTATATCGCAAAGTATCTGAAGTTAAATCGTTTGTGTCGTCTGCATTTGAAGCAATATCACTTATATCGCAAGTATCTGATGCTAAATCATTTGTTTCGCATGGATTTGTAGCTAAACCTTCTACATAGCATTGATTTGAAGCTAAGTCGTTTGTTTCGCATGCAGTTGAAGCTTAATCATGTATATTACAAGTATTTGAAGCTAAACCATTCGTTTCGCGTGGATCTGAAGCTAAGCCATCTACTTCGCTTTGATTTGAAGCTAAATCATGTGATTCGCACGGATTTGAAGCCAACTTGTTTGTTTCGCCTGCATTTGAATCAAAATCATGTTTATCACAAGTATATGAAGCAAAACCATTTGTTTCGCATGGATTTACAGATAAACCTTCTAGTTCGCATGTATTAGAAGCTAATTCGATCGTTTCGCCTGCATGAGTTGATGCTAAATAATGTGTTTCTCTTGGATTTGAAGATAACTCGTTTGTTTCGCATGCAGTTGAAGCTATATCACTTATATCGCAAGTATTTGATGCTAAATCATTTGTTTCGCACGTATTTGAAGCTAAGCCTTCTACATCGCATAGACATCAAGCTAAATCATGTGTTTCGCATGGATTTGAAACTAACACGTTTGTTTCGCATGCAGTTGAAGCTAAATCATGTATATCAAAAGTATCTGAAGCTAAATCATTTGTTTCGCATGGATTTGAAGCTAAACCTTCTACATCGCATTGATTTGAAGCTATATTATGTGTTTCGCTTCGATTTGAAGCTAACTCTTTTCTTTTGCCTGCATTTGAAGCTATATCACTTATATTGCAAGTATCTGAAGCTAAATCATTTGTTTCGCATGGATTTACTAATAAACCTAGTTCGCATGTATTAGAAGCTAACTCGATCGTTTCGCCTGTATGAGTTGATGCTAAATAATGTGTTTCGCTTGGATTTGAAGATAACTCGTTTGTTTCGCATGCAGTATATGCTGAATCATGTATATCACAAGTATCTGAAGCTAAACCATTTATTTCGCATGGATTTCAAGATAAACCTTCTTCTACGCATGAATTTGAAGCTGGCTCGATTGTTTCGCCTACATGAGTTGATGCTAAATCATGTGTTTTGTTTGGATTTGAAGCTAACTCGTTTGTTTCGCATGCAGTTGAATCTAAATCATGTATATCACCAGTATTTGAAGGTAAAACATTTGATTCGCATGGATTTGAAGCTAAGCCTTCTAATTCGCTTTTATTTGAAGCTAAATCATGTGTTTCGCATTGATTTGAAGTTAACTCGTTTGTTTTGCCTGCATTTGATGCTAAATCATGGATATCACAAGCATTAGAAGCTAAACCATTTGATTCGCATGTATTTGAAGCTAAGTCAACTACTTTGCATGAATTTGACGCTAAATCATGTGTTTCGCATGGATTTGAAGCCAACTTGTTTGTTTCGCCTGCATTTGAATCAAAATCATGTATGTCTCAAGTATTTGAAGCTAAACCATTCGTTTCGCATGGATTTGAAGATAAACCTTCTACTTCGCATGTATTAGAAGCTAACTCGATGGATTCGCCTGCATGAGTTGATGCTAAATCATGTGTTTCGATTGGATTTGAAGATAACTCGTTTGTTTCGCATGCAGTTGAAGCTATATCACTTAAATCGCAAGTATTTGATGCTAAATCATTTGTTTCGCACGTATTTGAAGCTAAGCCTTCTACATCGCATAGATATCAAGCTAAATCATGTGTTTCGCATGGATTTGAAACTAACACGTTTGTGTCGCATGCTGTTGTAGCTAAATCATGTATATCAAAAGTGTCTGAAGCTAAGCCATTTGTTCCGCATGGATTAGAAGCCAAGCCTTCTACTTCGCAATGATTTGAAGCTAAATCATGTGTTTCACATGGATTTGTAGCTAACTCGTTTGTTTCGCCTGCATTTGAAGCTATATCGTTTATGTCGCAAGTATCTGAAGCTAAATCATGTGTTTCGCATGGACCTGAAGCTATCTCCTTTGTTTCGCATGCAGCTGAAGCTATATCACCTATATCCGAAGTGTTTGAAGCTCAATCGTTTGTTCCGCATGGATTTGAAGCTAAACCTTCTAAATCACACTGATTTGAAGATAAATCATGTAATTCGCTTGGATTTGAAGCTATCTCGTTTGCGTCGACTGCATTTGATGCTATATCACTTATATCGCAAGTATCTGATGCTAAATCACTTGTTTCGCATGAATTTGAATCTGAACCTTCTACATCGCATTGATTTGTAGCTAAATCATGTATTTCGCATGGATTTGAAACTAACTAGTCTGTTTCACCAGCATTTGAAGCTATATCACTTATATCGCAAGTATCTGATGCTAAATCATTTGACTCTCATGTATTTGATGCTAAGCTTTCTACTTCGCATTGAGTTGAAGCTAAACATTATCTTTCGCACGAATTTCAAGCTAATCCATGTGTTTCGCATGAATTTTAAGCTAAATCAGGTGTTTCGCATGGAATTGAAGCTAACTGGTTTGTTTCGCCTGCATTTGATGCTATATCACTTGTATAGCAAGTATCTGAAGCAAAATCATTTGACTCTCATGTATTTGATGCTAAGCTTTCTACTTCGCATTGAGTTGAAACTAAAACATGTGTTTCGCATCGATTTGAAGCTAACTCGTTTGTTTCGCATGCAGTTGAAGCTAAATCATGTATATAACAAGTATTTGAAGCTAATCCATTAGTTCCGCATGGATTTGAAGCTAAGCCTTCTACTTCGCATTGATTTCAATCTAAATCATGTGATTCGAATGGATTTGTAGATTACTCGTTTGTTTCGCATACAGTTGAAGCTATATCATTTAGATGGCAATTATCTGAAGCTAAATCATTTGTTTCTCATGAATTTGAAGCTAAGCCTTCTACTTCGCATTGATTTGAAGTTAAGTCATATGTTTCGCTTGGATTTGAAGTTAAGCCTTGTACTTCGCTTTGATTTAAAGCTAAATTATATGTTTCGCTAAGATCTGAATATAACTCGTTTGTTTCGCATGCAGTTGAAGATAAATCATGTATATCACAAGTATTTAAAGCTAAATCATGTTTTTCGCATGGATTTGAAGCTAACACTTTTCTTTCGCCAGCATTTGAAGCTATATCACTTATATCGCAAGTATCTAATGCTAAATCATTTATTTCGCATGGATTTGAAGCTAAACCTTCTACATCGCATTGATTTGTAGCTATATTATGTGTTTCGCTTGGACTTGAAGCTAACTCTTTTCTTTCGCCTGCATTTGAAGCTATATCACTTATATTGCAAGTATCTGAAGCTAAATCATTTGTGTCGCTTGGATTTGAAGCTAAACCTTCTACATAGAATTGATTTGAAGCTTAATTATGTGTTTTGCATGGATTTGAAGCTAACTCGTTTGTTTCGTCTGCATTTGAATCAAAATTATGTATATCACATGTATTTAAAGCAAAACCATTTGTTTCGCATGGGTTTGAAGATAAACCTTCTACATCCCATGGATTTGAAGCTAAATCATGTGTTTGGCATGGATTTGAAGCTAAACCTTCTACATTGCATTGATTTGCAGCTGAATCATGTGTTTCGCATGGATTTGAAGCTAACTCGTTCGTTTCGCCTGTATTTGAATCTATATCACTTATATCGCAAGTATTTGAAGCTGAATCTTTCGTTCCGCATGAATTTGAAGATAAGCCTTCTACTTCGTATTGATTTGAAGCAAAATCATGTGTTTCTTATGTATTTGAAGCTAAGCCTTCTACTTCGCATGATTTGATCCTAAATCTTGTGTTCCGTCTGGATTTGAAGCTGACTCGTTTGTTTCGCCTGCTTTTGAAACTAAACCATGTATATCACAAGTATTTGAAGCTAAACCATTCGTTTCGCATGGATTTGAAGCTAAATCAAGTGATTCGCATGGATTTGAAGCTAACTCGTTTGTTTCAACAGCTTTTGAAGCTATATCACTTATATTCGCAAGTATTTTAAGTTTATCCATTCGATTCGCATGGATTTGAAGCTAAGCCTTCTACTTCGTACTGATTTGAAGCTAAATCATGCGTTTCGAATGAATTGAAGCTAACTCGATTGTTTCGCCAGCATTTGAAGCTACATCACTTACGTCGCAATTATCTGAAGATAAATCATTTGTTTCTTATGTATTTGAAGCTAAGCCTTCTACTTCGCATGATTTGATCCTAAATCTTGTGTTCCGTCTGGATTTGAAGCTGACTCGTTTGTTTCGCCTGCTTTTGAAACTAAACCATGTATATCACAAGTATTTGAAGCTAAACCATTTGTTTCGCATGGATTTGAAGCTAAATCATGTGTTTGGTATGGATTTGAAGCTAACTCGTTTGTTTCGCCTGTATTTGAAGCTATATTACGTATATTCACAAGTATTTGAAGTTAATCCATTCGCTTCGCTTGGATTTGAAGCTAAATCTTCTACTTCGCATTGATTTGAAGTTAAATCATGTGTTACGCTTGGATTTGATGCTCACTCGTTTGTTTCGCCTGCATTTGAAGCTATATCACTTATATCGCAAGTATATGAAGCTAAATAATTTGTGTCGCATGGATTTGAAGCTATGCCTTCTACTCCGCATTGATTTGAAGCTAAATCTTGCGTTTCGCATGGATTTCAAGCTAACTCGTTCGTTTCGCATGCAGTTGAAACGATATCATGTATATCACAAGTATTTGAAGTTAAACCATTTGTTTCGCATGGATTTGAAGCTAAACCTACCACTTCGCATTGTAACGAATCCAAATCATGTGTTTCGTATGCATTTGAAGCTTAATCATGTTTCGCGTGGATTTGAATCTCTTTTGTTTCGCTTCCAGTTGAGGCTAAATCATTTATGTCGGAAGTATTTGATGCTCAATCATTTGTTTCTCATGGATTTGAAGCTAAACCTACTACTTCTCAATGATTTGAAGCTAAATCATGTATTTCGCATGCATTTGAAGCGAAAGCTTCTGTTCTGCATTGATTTGGAGGTATATCATGTGTTTATCATGGATTTGAAGCTAACTCGTTTGTTTCGCTGCATTTGAAGTTAAATCGTGTATATCAAAGGATTTGAAGCTAAACCATTTGATTCGAATGGATTTGAAGCTAAGCCTTCTACTTCGCGTTGATTTGAACCTAAATCACTTATTTCGCATAGATTTGGAGCTAACTCGTTTGTTTCCCCTGCATTTGAAGCTATATCACTTATATCGCAAGTTCTCGTACTAAATCATTTGTTTTGCCTGAATTTGAAGCTAAGCCTCCTACTTCGTATTGATTTGAAGCTAAATCATGTGTTTCGCATGGATTTGAAGCTAAGTCTTCTACTTCGAATTGATTTGAAGCTAAATCGTGTGTCGCATGGATTTGAAGCTAACTCGTTTGTTTCGACTGTATTTAAAGCTATATCATTTGTATCGCAAGTATTTGAAGATAAATCATTTGATTCGCATGAATTTGAAACAGTCTTCTACTTCGTATTGATGTGAAGCTAAATCATTTGTTTCGCCTGTATTTGAAGCTATATCATTTATATCGCAAGTATTTGAAGCTAAACCATTTGTTTCGCATGGATTTGAAGCTAAGCCTCCTACTTCGAATTGATTTGAATCTTAATCATGTGTTTCGCATGGATTTGATGCTAAGCCTTCTACTTCGCATTGGTTTGAAGCTAAATCATTTGTTCGGCTTGCATTTGAAGCTAAACCTTCTACATCGCATTGATTTGCAGCTGAATCATGTGTTTCGCATGGATTTGACGCTAACTCGTTCGTTTTCGCCTGTATTTGAAGCTACATAATTTATATCGCAAGTATTTAAAGCTAAACCATTTATTTCCCGTGGATTATAAGCTAAGCCTTCTACTTCGCATTGATTGGATCCTAAATCACGTGCTTTGCATGGATTTGAAGCTGAGCCTTCTACATCGCATTGATTTGAAGCTGAGCATTCTACATCGCTTTGATTTGAAGCTAAATCATGTGTTTCGCAAGGAGTTGAAGCTAATTTGTTTGTTTCGCATGCAGCTGAAGCTGTATCACCTATATCCGAAGTGTTTGATGCTCAATCATTTGTTTCACCTGCATTTGATCTATATCACTTAAATCGCAAGTATTTGATTTAAATCAATTGTTACGAATGGATTTGAAGCTAATTCTCCTACATCGTATTGATTCGTAGACAAATGATGTTTTTCGAATGGATTTGAAGCTAAACCTTCTACATCGCATTGATTTGCAGCTGAGTCTTGTGTTTCGCATGGATTTGAAGCTAACTCGTTCGATTCGCCTGTATTTGAAGCTATATCACTTATATCGCAAGTATTTGAAGCTGAATCTTTCGTTTCGGATGAATTTGAAGCTGAATCTTTCGTTTCGCATGAATTTGAAGCTAAGCCTTCTACTTCGTATTGATTTGAAGCTAAATCATGTGTTTCACATGGTTTTGAAGCTAACGCGTTTTTTCCGCCTGCATTTGAAGCTATATCATGTATATCACAAGTATTTGAAGCTAAATCATTTGATTCGTATGGAGTTGAAACTAAACCTTCTACATCGCATTGATTTGAAGCTGAGCCTTCTACATCGCATTGATTTGAAGCTGAGCCTTCTACATCGCATTGATTGGATCCTAAATCACGTGTTTTGCATGGATTTGAAGCTAAGCCCTCTACATCGCATTGATTTGAAGCAAAATCATGTCTTTCACAAGTATTTGAAGATGAACCATTTGAATCGCATGGATTTGAACCTGAGCTTTCTACTTCGCACTGATTTGCACCTAAATAATGTGTTTCGCATGGATTTGAAGCTAAACCTTCTTCATACCATGGATTTGAAGCTATATCATGTGTTTGGCATGGATTTGAAGCTAAACCTTCTACATCGCGTTGATTTGCAGCTGAATCATGTGTTTCGCATGGATTTGAGGATAACTCGTTCGTTTCGACTGCATTTGAAACTATATCACTTATATCGCACATATTGAAGCTAAATCATATGTGTCGCATGGATTTGAAGCTTGAACCTTCTACATCGCATTGATCTGAAGCTAAATTATGTGTTTCGCTTGGATTGAATGTAACTCATATGTTTCACATGCATTTGAAGCTATATACACCTATAATCCCAAGTGTTTGAAGCTCAATCATTTGTTTCGCATGGATTTGAGGCTAAACCTTCTGCATCGCATTGATTTGAAGCTAAATCATGTGTTTCGCATGGATTTGAAGCTAACAAGTTTTGTTTCACATGCAGTTGAAGCTAAATCATATCTTTCACAAGTATTTGAAGATGAACCATTTGAACCGCATGGATTTGAAACTGAGCCTTCTACTTCGCACTGATTTGCAGCTAAATAATCTATTTCGCGTGGATTTGAAGCTAAACCTTCTACATAGAATTGATTTGAAGCTTAATCATGTGTTTTGCATGGATTTGAAGCTAACTCGTTTGTTTCCCTGCATTTGAAGCTATATCAATTATATCGTAAGTATTGATGCTAAATCATTTGTTTCTCATGGATTTGAAGCTAAACCTTCTACATCGCATTGATTTGCAGCTTAATCATGTGTTTTGCATGGATTTGAAGCTAACTCGTTTGTTTCGCTTGCATTTGAAGCTATTTCATTTATACCACAAGTATTTGAAGCTAAATCATTCGTTTGGCATGGATTTGAAGCTAATCCTTCTACTTCGCTTTGATTTGAAGCCGAATCAAGTGTTTCGCGTGGACTTGTAGCTAACTCGTTGATTTCGCATGCATTTAAAGCTGTATCTCTTATATTCGCAAGTATTTGAAGCTAAACCATGTGTTTCGCATGAATTTGAAGAAACATCATGTGTTTCGCATGGGTTTTGAAGTAAATCCTCCTACATCGCACTGATTTGAAACTAAATCATGTCTTTCGCACGGATTTGAAGCTAAGCCTCCTACTTCGCATTGACTTGAAGCTCAATCATGTGTTTCGCATGGATTCGAAGCTAACTCGTTTGTTTCGCCTGCATTTGAAGCTATGTCACTTATATCGCAAGTATTTGAAGCTAAATAATTAGCGTCGCTCGGATTTGAATCTAAGCCTTCTACTTCAAATTGATTAGAAGCTAAATCATGTGTATCGCATTGATTTGAAGCTAATTCGTTTGTTTCGCACGCAGTTGAAGCTAAATCATGTATATCACTAGTATTCGAAGCTAAACCATTTGATTCGCATGGAATTGAAGCTAAACCATGTGTTTCGCATGAATTTGAAGATAAATCAAGTGATTCGCACGGATTTGAAGCAAAGCCTCCTACTTCGCGTTGATTTGAACCTAAATCACTTATTTCGCATAGATTTGGAGCTAACTCGTTTGTTTCCCCTGCATTTGAAGCTATATCACTTATATCGCAAGTTCTCGTGCTAAATCATTTGTTTTGCCTGAATTTGAAGCTAAGCCTCCTACTTCGTATTGATTTGAAGCTAAATCATGTGTTTCGCATGGATTTGAAGCTAAGTCTTCTACTTCGAATTGATATCAAGCTAAATCATGTGTTTCGCATGGATTTGAAGCTAACTCGTTTGTTTCGACTGTATTTAAAGCTATATCATTTGTATCGCAAGTATTTGAAGATAAATCATTTGATTCGCATGAATTTGAAACTGTCTTCTACTTCGTATTGATGTGAAGCTAAATCATTTGTTTCGCCTGTATTTGAAGCTATATCATTTATATCGCAAGTATTTGAAGCTAAACCATTTGTTTCGCATGGATTTGAAGCTAAGCCTTCTACTTCGCATTGATTGGATCCTAAATCACGTGTTTCGCATGGATTTGAAGCTAATCCTTCTACTTCGCTTTGATTTGAAGCCGAATCATTTGTTTCGCGTGGATTTGAAGCTAACTCTTTTGTTTCGCCTGCATTTGAAGCTATATCACTTATACCGCAAGTATCTGAAGCTAAATCAATTGTTTCTCATGTATTTGAAGCTAAGCCTTCTACTTCGCATTGATTTGAAGCTAAACCTTCTACATAGAATTGATTTGAAGCTTAATCATGTGTTTTGCATGGATTTGAAGCTAACTCGTTTGTTTCCCCTGCATTTGAAGCTATATCAATTATATCGTAAGTATCTGATGCTAAATCATTTGTTTCTCATGGATTTGAAGCTAAACCTTCTACATCGCATTGATTTGCAGCTTAATCATGTGTTTTGCATGGATTTGGAGCTACCTCGTTTGTTTCGCTTGCATTTGAAGCTATTTCATTTATACCACAAGTATTTGTAGCTAAATCATTCGTTTGGCATGGATTTGAAGCTAATCCTTCTACTTCGCTTTGATTTGAAGCCGAATCATGTGTTTCGCATGGATTTGAAGCAAACTCGTTTGTTTTCCTGCTTTTGAACCTACTTCATTTATATCGCAAGTATTTGAAGCTAACTCGTGTGTTTCACATACATTCGAAGATGTATCTCTTATATTCGCAAGTATTTGACGCTAAATCATTCGTTTCGCATGGATTTGAAGCTAAGCCTTCTACTTCGCATTGATTTGAAGCTAAATCATGTGTATCGCATGGATTTTGCAGCTAACTCGTTTGATTCGTCTGCATTAGGAGCTATATCAGTTATATCGCAAGTATCTGATGCTAAATCGTTTGTTTCGCCTGGATTTGAAGCTAATCCTTCTAAATCACATTGATTTGAAGATAAATCATGTGATTCGCTTGGATTTGAAGCTAACTCGTTTGTTTCGTCTGCATTTGAAGCTATATCACTTATATCGCAAGTATGTAAAGCAAAATCATTGGTTTTTCATGGATTTGAAGCTAAACCTTCTACATCGCATTGATTTGCTGCTAAATCATGTGTTTCGCATGTATTTGAAGCTGACTCGTTTATTTCGCATGCAGTTAAATCTAAATAACGTATATCACATGTATTTGAAGCTAAACCATTTGTTTCGCATGTATTTGAAGCTAAGCCTTCTACTTCGCATTGATTCGAAGCTAAATCATGTGTATCGCATGGATTTACAAGCTAACAAGTTTGATTCGTCTGCATTTGAAGCTATATCACTTATATCGCAAGTATCTGAAGCAAAATCATTAGTTTCCCGTGGATTTGAAGCTAACTCCTTTATATCGTATGCAGTTGAAGCTAAATCATGTATTTCATAAGTATTTGAAACTTAACCACTTGATTCGCATGGATTTGAAGATAATCCTTCTACTTCGCACTGATTTGAGGCTAAATCATGTTTTTCGCTTGGATTTGAAGCTGAGCCTACTGCTTCACATTGATTTGAAGCTAAATCATGTGTTTCGCGTGGAGTTGAAGCTAACCCGTTTGTTTCGTCAGCATTTGAAGCTATATCACTTATATCGCAAGCACCTGAAGCTAAATCATTTGTTTCCATGGATTTGAAGCGAGACCTTCTACATCGCTTTGATTTGAAGCTAAATCATGAGTTTCGCTTGGATTTGAAGCTACGCCTTATACTTCGCATTGATTAGAAGCTAAATCATGTGTAACGCATGGATTGGAAGCTAACTCGTTTGTTCCTCCTGCATTTGTAGCTATTTTATTTTTACCGCAAGTATCTCAAGCTATATGATTTGTTTCGCATGCATTTGTAGCTAAGTCGTCTACTTCGCATTGATTTGAAGCTAAATAATGTGTTTCGCACGGATTTGTATCTAACTCGTTTGTTTCGCCTGCATTTGAAGCTACATCATTTATACCGCAAGTATTTGAAGCTTAATCATTTGTTTTCGAATGGATTTGAAGCTGAACCTTCTACATCGCATTGATTTGAAGCTAAATCATGTGATTCGCTTGGATTTGAAGCTAACTCGTTTGTTTCGCATGCAGTTGAAGCTAAATCATGTATATCACCAGTATTTGAAGCTAAACCATTTGGTTTGCATGGATTTGAAGCTAAGCCCTCTACTTCGCATTGATTTGAAGCTAAATCATGTATATCACAAATAATTGAAGCTAAACCATTGGATTCGGATGGATTTGAAGCTAAGCCTTCTACTTTGCATGAATTTGAAGCTGAATCATATATGTCGCTTGGATTTGAAGATAACTCGTTTGTTTCGCATTCAATTGAAGCTAATTCATGTATATGACAAGTATATGGATCTAAACCATTTGTTTCGCATGGATTTGTAGATAATCCTTCTACTTGGCATTGATTTGAAGCTAACACGATTGTTTCGCCTGCATTTGAAGCTATATCACTTGTATCGCAATTATCTGACGATAAATCATTTGATTCTCATGTATTTGATGCTAAGCCTTCCACTTCGCATTGATTTGATTCTAAATCATGTGTTCCGCATGGATTTTAAGATAACTCGTTTGTTTCGCCTGCAGTTGAATCTGTATCACTTATATCACAATTATTTGAATCTAAATCATTTGTTCCGCACGGATTTGAAGCTAAGCCTTCTACGTCGCATTGATTTGCATGTAGATCATGTGTCTCGCATGGATTTGAAGCTAACTCGTTTGTTTCGCATGCAGTTGAAGCTAAATCATGTTTATCACAAGTATCTGAATCTAATCCATCCGTTTCGCTTCATTATTAAGTTAAACCATGTGTTTCGCATGAATTTGAAGCTAAATCATGTGTTTCGCATGGATTTGAAGCTAAGCCTTCTACTTCGCATTGATTTGAAGCTAAATCATGTGTGTCGCATGGATTTGAAGCTAACTCGTTTGTTTCGCCTCCATTTGAAACTATATCACTCGTATTCGCAACTATTTGAAGCTCAATCTTTCGTTTCGCATGGATTTGAAGCTAAGCCTTCTAGTTCGCATTGATTTGAAGCTAAATCATGTGTTTCGCATGGATTTGAAGCTAACTCGTTTGTTTCGCATGCAGTTGAGGCTGAATCATGTATGTCATAAGTATTTGAAGCTAAAGCATTTGTTTCGCATGTATTTGAAGCTATGCCTTTTATTTCGCATTGATTTGAAGCTAAATCATGTGTTCCGCATGGATTTAAAGAATAACTCGCTTGTTTCGCATGCAGTTGAAGCTAAATCATGTATATGACTAGTATATGAAGCTAAACTTTTGTTTTGCATTGATTTGAAGCTAAGGTTTCTACTTCGCATGATTTGAATCTAAATTGCGTGTTCCGCATTGATTTGAAGCCAACTCTTTTGCTCCGCCTGCATTTGAAGATAAATCACGTATATCACATGTATTTGAAGCTAAACCATTTGATTCGCATGGATTTGAAGCTAAGCCCTCTACTTCGCATTGATTGTAGCTAAATTATGTGTTTCGCTTGGATTTGAAGCTAACTCGTTTGTTTCGCATGCAGTTGAAGCTGAATCATGTATATCACAAGTATTTGAAGCTAAACAATTTGTTTCGCACTGATTTGGAGCTAAGCCTTCTAGTTCGCATTGATTTGAAGCTAAATAATGTGTTTTCTTTGGATTTGAAGCTAACTCGTTTGTTTCGCATGCAGTGAAGCTAAATAATGTATATCACCAGTATTTGAAGCTAAAACAGTTGATTCGCATGAATTTGAAGCTAAGCCTTCTAGTTCGCATTGATTTGAAGCCAAATCATGTGTTTCGCATGGATTTGAAGCTACCTCGTTTGTTTCGCCTGCACTTGAAACTATATCAGTCATATTCGCAACTATTTGAAGCTCAATCATTCGTTTCGCATGAATTTGAAGCTAAGCCTTCTAGTTCGCATTGATTTGAAGCTAAATCATGCGTATCGCATGGTTTTGAAGCTAACTCGTTTGTTTCGCCTGCACTTGAAACTATATCACTCATATTCGCAACTATTTGAAGCTCAATCATTCGTTTCGCATGGATTTGAAGCTATGCCTTCTAGTTTGCATTGATTTGAAGCTAAATCATGTGTTTCGCATGGTTTTGAAGCTAACTCGTTTGCTTCGCCTGCACTTGAAACTATATCACTCATATTCGCAACAATTTGAAGCTCAATCATTCGTTTCGCATGGATTTGAAGCAAATCCCGCTACTTCGCATTGATTGTAGCTAAATCATGTGTTTCGCTTGGATTTGAAGCTAACTCGTCTGTTTCGCCTCCATTCGAAGTTATTTCATTTAACTACAAGTATTTGAAGGTAAATCATTTCTTTCGCGTGGATATGAAGCTAAGACTTCTACTTCGCATTGATTTGAAGCCAAATCATGTGTTTCGCTTGGATTTGAAGCTAACTCGATTTTTTCGCCTGCATGATGTGATGCTAAAACATGTGTTTCGCAGGGATTTGAAGCTAATACGTTCGTTTCGCATGCAGTTGAAGCTAAATCATGTTTATCACATGTATCCGAATCTAAACCATTTGATTCGCATTGATTTGAAGCTAAATCATGTGTTTCGCTTGGATTTGAATCTAACTCGTTTGTTTCGCATGCAGTTGAATCTGAATCATATATGTCACAAGTATTCGAAGCAAAAGCATTTGTTTCGCATGTATTTGAAGCTAAGCCTTCTACTTCGCATTGATTTGAAGCTAAATCATGTGTTCCGCATGGATTTCAAGATAACTCGCTTGTTTCGCATGCAGTTGAAGCTAAATCATGTATATGACAAGTATATGAAGCTAAACCGTTTGTTACGCATTGATTTGAAGGTAAGGTATCTACTTCGCATTGATTTGAAGCTAAATCACGTGTTCGGCATTGATTTGAAGCTAACTCTTTTGCTTCGCCTGCATTTGAAGATAAATCATGTATATCACAAGTATTTGAAGCTGAACGATTTGTTTCGCATGGATATTAAGCTAAACCATGTTGTTTCGCATGAATAATAATCTAAACCATTTGTTTCGCATGAATTTGAAGCTAAATCATGTGTTTCGCATGGATTTGAAGCTAACTCGTTCGTTTCGCATGCAGTTGTAGCTAAATAATGTATATCACAAGTATTTATAGCTAAACCATTTGTTTCGCATGGATTTGATGCTAAGACTTCTACTTCGCATTGATTTGAAGCTAAATCATTTGTTTCGCATGGATTTGAATCTAATCCTTGTCCTTCCAATTGATTTGAAGCTAAATCATGTGTTTTGTATGGATTTGAAGCTATCTCGTTTGATTCTCGTGCAGTTGAAGCTAAGTTATGTATATCACAAGTATTTGTGGCTACAACAATTGTTATCACATGGATCTGGAGCTAAGCCTTATTATTCGCATTGATTTGAAGCTGAATCATATGTTTCACATGGATTTGGAAGCTAACTCGTCTGTTTCGCCTCCATTCGAAGTTATTTCATTTAACCATAAGTATTTGAAGGTAAATCATTTCTTTCGCGTGGATATGAAGCTAAGACTTCTACTTCGCATTGATTTGAAGCCAAATCATGTGTTTCGCTTGGATTTGAAGCTAACTTGATTTTTTCGCCTGCATGATGTGATGCTAAAACATGTGTTTCGCAGGGATTTGAAGCTAACACGTTCGTTTCGCATGCAGTTGAAGCTAAATCATGTTTATCACATGTATCCGAATCTAAACCATTTGATTCGCATTGATTCGAATCTAAGGCTTCTACATCGCACTGATTTGAAGCTAAATCATGTGTTTCGCCTGCATTTGAAGCCATATCACTCCTATTCGCAAGTATTTGAAACCTAAGATTTGAAGCTAAGCCTTCTGCTTCGCATGAATTTGAAGCTGAATCATGTACGTCGCTTGGATTTGAAGCCAACTCGTTTGTTTCGCATCCAGTTGAAGCTAATTCATGTATATCACAAGTATATGGAGCGAAACCATTTGTTTCGCATGGATTTGAAGATAATCCTTCTACTTGGCATTGATTTGAAGCTAACACGATTGTTTCGCCTGCATTTGAAGCTATATCACTTGTATCGCAATTATCTGAAGATAAATCATTTGTTTTTCATGTATTTGATGCTAAGCCTTCCACTTCGCATTGATTTGAAACTAAATAATTTGTTTCGCTTGGATTTTAAAGCTAACTCGTTTGATTCGTCTACATTTGAAGCTATATCACTTATATCCCAAGTGTTTGAAGCTAAATCATTTGTTTCGTGGGGATTTGAAGCTAACTCGATCGTTTCGTCTACATTTGAAGTTATATCACTCATATCGCAAGTATCTGAAGCTAAATCATTTGTATCGCATTGTTTTTTAAGCTTAACCTTCTACATAGCATTGATTTGAAGCTTAATCGTGTGTTTTTGCATGCATTTGAAACGAATTCGTTTGTTTCCCCCTGCATTTGAAGCTATATCACTTGTATAACAAGTATCTGATGCTAAATCATTTGTTTCGCATGGATTTGAAGCTAAACCTTCTACATCGCACTGATTTGCAGCTAAATCATGAGTATCGCTTGGATTTTGATGCTAACACGTTTGATGCGTCTACATTTAAAAGCTATATCACTTATATCCCAAGTATTTGAAGCTAAATCATTTGTTTCGCATTGATTTGAAGCTAACTCGTTTGTTCCGCCCGCATTTGAAGCTATATCACTTATATCGCAAGTATTTGAAGATAAATCATTTGTTTGGGGCGGATTTGAAGCTAAACCTTCTTCATCGCATTGATTTGAAGCTAATTCATGTGTTTCGCATGGATTTGAAGCTAACTCTTTCGTTTCGCCTGCATATGAAGCTATATCACTTATATGGCAAGTATTTGAAGCTGAATCATTTGTTTCGCACAGATTTGAAGCTAGACGTTTTACATTCGCATTGATTTGAAGCTAAATCATGTGTTTCGCTTGGATTTGAAGCTAAATCATGTGTATCGCATGGATTTTGCAGCTAACTCGTTTGATTCGTCTGCATTTGGAGCTATATCAGTTATATCGCAAGTATCTGATGCTAAATCGTTTGTTTCGCTTGGATTTGAAGCTGAACCTTCTACATCGCATTGATTTGCAGGTAAATCGTGTGTTTCGCAAGGACATGAACCTAACTCGTTTGTTTCGCATACAGCTGAAGCTGTATCACCTATATCCGAAGTGTTTGAAGCTCAATCGTTTGTTTCGCATGGATTTGAAGCTAATCCTTCTAAATCACATTGATTTGAAGATAAATCATGTGATTCGCTCGGATTTGAAGCTAACTCGTTTGTTTCGTCTGCATTTGAAGCTATATCACTTATATCGCAAGTATCTGAAGCAAAACCATTAGTTTCGCGTGGATTTGAAGCTAAACCTTCTACATCGCATTGATTTGATGCTAAATCATTTGTTTCGTATGGATTTGAAGCTATCTCGTTTGTTTCGCTTGCATTTGAAACTATATCACTCATGTCGCAAGTATCTTAACCTAATCATTTGTTTCTCATGGATTTGAAGCTAATCCCTCTACTGCGCGTTGATTTGAAGCTAAATCATGTGTATCGCATGGATTTAGAAGCTAACTCGTTTGATTCGCATGGATTTAGAAGCTAACTCGTTTGATTCGCATGGATTTGAAGCTAAGCCTTGTCCTTCGCCTTGATATCAAGCTAAATCATGTGTTTCGCATGGATTTGAAACTAACACATTTGTTTCGCAAGCAGTTGAAGCTAATTCATGTATATCACTAGTATTTGAAGCAAAACCATTTGTTCCGCCTGGATTGGAAGCAAAGCCTTCTACTTCGCATTGATTTGAAGCTGAATCATGTACGTCGCTTGGATTGAAGCCAACTCGTTTGTTTCGCATCCAGTTGAAGCTAATTCATGTATATCACAAGTATATGGAGCGAAACCATTTGTTTCGCATGGATTTGAAGATAATCCTTCTACTTGGCATTGATTTGAAGCTAACACGATTGTTTCGCCTGCATTTGAAGCTATATCACTTGTATCGCAATTATCTGAAGATAAATCATTTGTTTTTCATGTATTTGATGCTAAGCCTTCCACTTTCGCATTGATTTGAAGCTAAATCATTTGTTTCGTGGGGATTTGAAAATAATCCTGTAGTAATGTAGAACATTTCATTGATTTGAAGCTAATCATGTGTTTCGCTTGGATTTGAAGCTAAATCTTCTACATCGCATTGATTTGAAGCTAAATCACGTGTTTCGCTTGGATTTGAAGCTAACTCGATCGTTTCGTCTACATTTGAAGTTATATCACTCATATCGCAAGTATCTGAAGCTAAATCATTTGTATCGCATTGTTTTTTAAGCTTAACATTCTACATAGCATTGATTTGAAGCTTAATCGTGTGTTTTGCATGCATTTGAAACGAATTCGTTTGTTTCCCCTGCATTTGAAGCTATATCACTTGTATAACAAGTATCTGATGCTAAATCATTTGTTTCGCATGGATTTGAAGCTAAAACTTCTACATCGCACTGATTTGCAGCTAAATCATGAGTATCGCTTGGATTTTGATGCTAACACGTTTGATGCGTCTACATTTAAAGCTATATCACTTATATCCCAAGTGTTTGGAGCTAAATCATTTGTTTCACATGGGTTTGATGCTAAACCTTCTACTGCGCATTGATTTGAAGCTAAACATTTTCTTTCGCACGAATTTCAAGCTAATCCATGTGTTACGCATGGATTTGAAGCTAACTTGTTTGTTCACCTGCATTTTAAGCTATCACATTTATACCGCAAGAATTTGAAGCTAAATCATTCGTTTCGCATGGATTTGAAGCTAAGCCTTCTACTTCGCATTGATTTGAAGTTAGATCGTCTGTTTCGCTTGGATTTGAAGCTATCACGTTTGTTTCGCATGGATTTGAAGCTAATCCTTCTACTTCGCATTGATTTGAAGCTAAATCATGAGTATCGCATGGATTTTGAAGCTAACTCGTTTGATTCGTCTACATTTGATGCTATATCACTTATATCCCAAGTGTTTGACGCTAAATCATTTATTTCGTGGGGATTTGAAGCTAAACCTTCTACATTTCAATGATTTGAAGCTAAATCATGTGTTTCGCTTGGATTTGAAGCTCAATCTTCTACATCGCACTGATTTGAAACTAAATCATGTCTCTCGCACAGATTTGAACCTAAGCCTCCTACTTCGCATTGATTTGAAGATCAATGATGTGTTTCGCCTGCATTTGAAGCTATATCACTTATATCGCAAGTATTTGAAGCTAAATCAATTGTTTCGCACAGATTTGAAGCTAAACCTTTTACATCGCATTGATTTGAAGCTAAATCATGTGTTTCGCTTGGATTTGAAGCTAAATCATGTGTTTCGCATGGATTTGAAGCTAACTCGTTTGTGTCGCCTGCATTTGAAGCTATATCATATATATCGCAAGTATTTAATGCTCAATCAGTTGTGTCGCATGCATTTGAAGCTAAGCCTTCTACTTCGAATTGATATGAAGCTAGATCATGTGTTCGCATGGATTTGAAGCTAACTTGTTCGTTTTCCTGCTTTCTGAACCTACTTGATTTATATCGCAAGTATTTGAAGCTAACTCGTTTGTTTCGCATACATTTGAAGCTGTATCCCTTATATTCGCAAGTATTTGACGCTAAATCATTCGTTTCGCATGGATTTGAAGCTAAGCCCTCTACTTCGCATTGATTTGAAGCTAATTCATGTGTTTCTCATGGATTTGAAGCTAACTCGTTTGTTTGGCCTGCATTGAAGCTATATCACTTATATCGCAAGTATTTGATGCCAAAATCACTTGCTTCGCACGTATTGAAGCTAAACCTTCTACTTCGCATTGATTTGAAGCTAAATCATGTGTTTCGCATGGATTTGAAGCTAACTCGTTCGTTTCGCCTGCATATGAAGCTATATCACTTATATCGCAAGTATTTGAAGCTAAATCATTTGTTTCGCACAGATTTGTAGCTACACCTTTTACATCGCATTGATTTGAAGCTAAATCATGTGTTTCGCTTGGATTTGAAGCTAAATCATGTGTTTCGCATGGATTTGAAGCTAACTCGTTTTGTGTCGCCTGCATTTGAAGCTATATCATATATATCGCAATTATTTGATGCTCAATCAGTTGTGTCGCATGCATTTGAAGCTAAGCCTTCTACTTCGAATTGATATGAAGCTAAATCATGTGTTTCGCATGAATTTGAAGCTAACTCGTTTGTTTTCCCTGCTTTTGAACCTACTTGATTTATATCGCAAGCATTTGAAGCTAACTCGTTTGTTTCGCATACATTTGAAGCTGTATCCCTTATATTCGCAAGTATTTGAAGTTAAATCATTTGTTTCGCTTGGATTTGAAGCTATACCTTCTACATAGAATTGATTTGAAGCTTAATCATGTATTTTGCATGGATTTGAAGCTAACTCGTTTGTTTCCCCTGCATTTGAAGCTATATCAATTATATCGCAAGTATATGATGCTAAATCATTTGTTTCGCACGGATTTGAAGCTAAACCTTCTACATCGCATTGATTTGCAGCTAAATCATTTGTTCCGCCTGCATTTGAATCTATAACACTTAAATCGCAAGTATTTGATCTAAATCAATTGTTACGAATGGATTTGAAGCTATCTCGTTTGCATCGACTGCATTTGATGCGATATCACTTATATCGCAAGTATCTGATGCTAAATCACTTGTTTCGCATGAATTTGAATCTGAACCTTCTACATCGCATTGATTTGTAGTTAAATCATGTATTTCGCATGGATTTGGATCTAACTAGTCTGTTTCACCAGCATTTGAAGCTATATCACTTATATCGCAAGTATCTGATGCTAAATCATTTGTTTCGCATGGATTTGAAGCTAAACCTTCTACATCGCATTGATTTGAAGCTATATTATGTGTTTCGCTTGGATTTGAAGCTAACTCGTTTGTTTGGCCTGCATTGAAGCTATATCACTTATATTGCAAGTATCTGAAGCTAAATCATTTGCTTCGCTTAGATTTGAAGCTAAACCTTCTACATAGAATTGATTTGAAGCTAAACCTTCTACATAGAATTGATTTGAAGCTTAATCATGTGTTTTGCATGGATTTGAAGCTAACTCGTTTGTTCCGTCTGCATTTGAAGCTATATCACTTATATCGCAAGTATCTGAAGTTAAATCATTTGTTTCGCCTGCATTTGAAGCAATATCACTTATATCGCAAGTATCTGAAGAATAAATCATTTGGTTAGCTTGGATTTGAAGCTAAACCTTCTACATAGCATTGATTTGAAGCTAAATCATGTGTTTCGCATGGATTTGAAGCTAACTTGTTCGTTTTCCCTGCTTTCTGAACCTACTTGATTTATATCGCAAGTATTGAAGCTAACTCGTTTGTTTCGCATACATTTGAAGCTGTATCCCTTATATTCGCAAGTATTTGACGCTAAATCATTCGTTTCGCATGGATTTGAAGCTAAGCCCTCTACTTCGCATTGATTTGAAGCTAAATCATGTGTTTCTCATGGATTTGAAGCTAACTCGTTTGTTTGGCCTGCATTGAAGCTATATCACTTATATCGCAAGTATTTGATGCCAAAATCACTTGCTTCGCACGTATTTGAAGCTAAAACCTTCTACTTCGCATTGATTTGAAGCTAAATCATGTGTTTCGCATGGATTTGAAGCTAACTCGTTCGTTTCGCCTGCATATGAAGCTATATCACTTATATCGCAAGTATTTGAAGCTAAATCATTTGTTTCGCACAGATTTGTAGCTACACCTTTTACATCGCATTGATTTGAAGCTAAATCATGTGTTTCGCTTGGATTTGAAGCTAAATCATGTGTTTCGCATGGATTTGAAGCTAACTCGTTTGTGTCGCCTGCATTTGAAGCTATATCATATATATCGCAATTATTTGATGCTCAATCAGTTGTGTCGCATGCATTTGAAGCTAAGCCTTCTACTTCGAATTGATATGAAGCTAAATCATGTGTTTCGCATGAATTTGAAGCTAACTCGTTTGTTTTCCTGCTTTTGAACCTACTTGATTTATATCGCAAGCATTTGAAGCTAACTCGTTTGTTTCGCATACATTTGAAGCTGTATCCCTTATATTCGCAAGTATTTGAAGTTAAATCATTTGTTTCGCTTGGATTTGAAGCTATACCTTCTACATAGAATTGATTTGAAGCTTAATCATGTATTTTGCATGGATTTGAAGCTAACTCGTTTGTTTCCCCTGCATTTGAAGCTATATCAATTATATCGCAAGTATATGATGCTAAATCATTTGTTTCGCACGGATTTGAAGCTAAACCTTCTACATCGCATTGATTTGCAGCTAAATCATTTGTTCCGCCTGCATTTGAATCTATAACACTTAAATCGCAAGTATTTGATCTAAATCAATTGTTACGAATGGATTTGAAGCTATCTCGTTTGCATCGACTGCATTTGATGCGATATCACTTATATCGCAAGTATCTGATGCTAAATCACTTGTTTCGCATGAATTTGAATCTGAACCTTCTACATCGCATTGATTTGTAGTTAAATCATGTATTTCGCATGGATTTGGATCTAACTAGTCTGTTTCACCAGCATTTGAAGCTATATCACTTATATCGCAAGTATCTGATGCTAAATCATTTGTTTCGCATGGATTTGAAGCTAAACCTTCTACATCGCATTGATTTGAAGCTATATTATGTGTTTCGCTTGGATTTGAAGCTAACTCGTTTGTTTGGCCTGCATTGAAGCTATATCACTTATATTGCACGTATCTGAAGCTAAATCATTTGCTTCGCTTAGATTTGAAGCTAAACCTTCTACATAGAATTGATTTGAAGCTAAACCTTCTACATAGAATTGATTTGAAGCTTAATCATGTGTTTTGCATGGATTTGAAGCTAACTCGTTTGTTCCGTCTGCATTTGAAGCTATATCACTTATATCGCAAGTATCTGAAGTTAAATCATTTGTTTCGCCTGCATTTGAAGCAATATCACTTATATCGCAAGTATCTGAAGAATAAATCATTTGGTTAGCTTGGATTTGAAGCTAAACCTTCTACATAGCATTGATTTGAAGCTAAATCATGTGTTTCGCATGGATTTGAATCTAAGTCGTTTGTTTCGCATGCAGTTGAAGCTAAATCATGTATATTACAAGTATTTGAAGCTAAACCATTCGTTTCGCAATGGATTTGAAGCTAAGCCTTCTACTTCGCTTTGATTTGAAGCTAAATCATGTGTTTCGCATGGATTTGAAGTAAACCCGTTTGATTCGTCTGCATTTGATGCTAAATCATGGATATCACAAGCATTAGAAGCTAAACCATTTGTATCGCATGTATGTGAAGCTAAGTCTTCTACTTTGCATGAATTTGACGCTAAATCATGTGTTTCGCATGGATTTGAAGCCAACTCGTTTGTTTCGTCTGCATTTGAAGCTATATCACTTATATTCGCAAGTATTTGAAGCCAAATCATTCGGTTCGCATGGATTTGAAACTGAGCCTTCTACTTCGCATCGATTTGATGCTAAATCATGTGTTTCGCATGGATTTGAAGCTAAATCATGTGCTCCGCTTGTATTTGAAGCTAACTCGTTTGTTTCGCAAGCAGTTGAAGCTAAATCATGTATCTCACAAGTATTTCAAGCTAAACCATTTGTTTCGCACTGATTTGGAGCAAAGCCTTCTACTTCGCATCGATTTGAAATTAAATGACGTGTTTCCTTTGGATTTGAAGCTAACTCGATTGTTTCGCATGCAGTTGAAGCTATATTATGTATAGCACAAATATCTGAAGCTAAACCATTTAGTTCGCAAGGATTTGAAGCTAAACCACGTGTATCCCACGAATTTGATCCTAAATCATGTGTTTCGCATGCATTTGAAACTTAATCATGGGTTTTGCATGGATTTGAAGCTACCACGTTTGATTCGCCTGCAGTAGATGCTGAATCATGTAAATCACAAGTATTTGAAGCAAAACCATTTATTTCCCATGGATTTCAAGATAAACCTTCTTCTTCGCATGAATTTGAAGCTGACTCGATTGTTTCGCCTACATGAGTTGATGCTAAATCATGTGTTTCGTTTGGATTTGAAGCTAACTCGTTTGTTTCGCATGCAGTTGAATCTAAATCATGTATATCACCAGTCTTTGAAGGTAAAACATTTGATTCGCATGGATTTGAAGCTAAGCCTTCTAATTCGCTTTTATTTGAAGCTAAATCATGTGTTTCGCATGGATTTGAAGTAACTCGTTTGTTTTGCCTGCAATTGATGCTAAATCATGGATATCACAAGCATTAGAAGCTAAACCATTTGATTCGCATGTATTTGAAGCTAAATCAACTACTTTGCATGAATTTGACGCTAAATCATTTGTTTCGCACGTATTTGACGCTAAATCATTTGTTTCGCACGCCTTCTACTTCGTATTGATTTGAAGCTAAATCATGTGTCTCGCATGGATTTGAGGCTAACTCGTTTGTTTCGCCTGCATTTAAATCTATTTTACTTATATTCGCAAGTATTTGAAACTAAATCATTCGTTTCGCATGGATTTGAAGCTAAGCCTCTACTTCGCATTGATTTGAAGCTAAATCATATTTATCGCATGGATTTTGAAACTAACTCGTTTGATTCGTCTGCATATGAAGCTATATCAATTATATCCCAAGTGTTTGAAGCTAAATCATGTGTTTCGCATGAATTTGAATCTGAACCTTCTACATCGCATTGATTTGTAGTTTAAATCATGTATTTCGCATGGATTTGGATCTAACTAGTCTGTTTCACCAGCATTTGAAGCTATATCACTTATATCGCAAGTATCTGATGCTAAATCATTTGTTTCGCATGGATTTGAAGCTAAACCTTCTACATCGCATTGATTTGAAGCTATATTATGTGTTTCGCTTGGATTTGAAGCTAACTCGTTTCTTTCGCCTGCATTTGAAGCTATATCACTTATATTGCAAGTATCTGAAGCTAAATCATTTGTTTCGCTTGGATTTGAAGCTAAACCTTCTACATAGAATTGATTTGAAGCTAAACCTTCTACATAGAATTGATTTGAAGCTTAATCATGTGTTTTGCATGGATTTGAAGCTAACTCGTTTGTTCCGTCTGCATTTGAAGCTATATCACTTATATCGCAAGTATCTGAAGTTAAATCATTTGTTTCGTCTGCATTTGAAGCAATATCACTTATATCGCAAGTATCTGAAGGAATAAATCATTTGGTTAGCTTGGATTTGAAGCTAAACCTTCTACATAGCATTGATTTGAAGCTAAATCATGTGTTTCGCATGGATTTGAATCTAAGTCGTTTGTTTCGCATGCAGTTGAAGCTAAATCATGTATATTACAAGTATTTGAAGCTAAACCATTCGTTTCGCATGGATTTGAAGCTAAGCCTTCTACTTCGCTTTGATTTGAAGCTAAATCATGTGTTTCGCATGGATTTGAAGTAAACCCGTTTGATTCGTCTGCATTTGATGCTAAATCATGGATATCACAAGCATTAGAGACTAAACCATTTGATTCGCATGTATTTGAAGCTAAGTCTTCTACTTTGCATGAATTTGACGCTAAATCATGTGTTTCGCATGGATTTGAAGCCAACTCGTTTGTTTCGTCTGCATTTGAAGATATATCACTTATATTCGCAAGTATTTGAAGCCAAATCATTCGGTTCGCATGGATTTGAAGCTGAGCCTTCTACTTCGCATCGATTTGATGCTAAATCATGTGTCTCGCATATATTTGAGTTTAACTCGTTTGTTTCGCCTGCATTTAAATCTATTTTACTTATATTCGCAAGTATTTGAAACTAAATCATTCGTTTCGCATGGATTTGAAGCTAACCTTCTACATCGCATTGATTTGAAGCTAAATCATGTGTTTCGCCTGTATTTGAAGCTATATCATTTATATCGCAAGTATTTGAAGCTAAACCATTTGTTTCGCATGGATTTGAAGCTAAGCCTTCTACTTCGCAATGATTGGATCCTAAATCACGTGTTTTGCATGGATTTGAAGCTAAGCCTTCTACATCGCATTGATTTGAAGCTAAATCATGTCTTTCACAAGTATTTGAAGATGAACCATTTGAATCGCATGGATTTGAACCTTAGCTTTCTACTTCGCACTGATTTGCACCTAAATAATGTGTTTCGCATGGATTTGAAGCTAAACCTTCTACATACCATGGATTTGAAGCTATATCATGTGTTTGGCATGGATTTGAAGCTAAACCTTCGACATCGCATTGATTTGCAGATGAATCATGTGTTTCGCATGGATTTGAAGATAACTCGTTCGTTTCGACTGCATTTGAAACTATATCACTTATATCGCACATATTTGAAGCTAAATCATATGTGTCGCATGGATTTGAAGCTGACCCTTCCCTACATCGCATTGATCTGAAGCTAAATTATGTGTTTCGCTTGGATTTGAATGTAACTCATATGTTTCGCATGCAGTTGAAGCTATATCACTTATATCGCAAGTATTTGATGCTAAATCATTTGTTTCGCACGTATTTGAAGCTAAGCCTTCTACATCGCATAGATATCAAGCTAAATCATGTGCTTCGCTTGTATTTGAAGCTAACTCGTTTGTTTCGCAAGCAGTTGAAGCTAAATCATGTATCTCACAAGTATTTCAAGCTAAACCATTTGTTTCGCACTGATTTGGCGCAAATCCTTCTACTTCGCATCGATTTGAAATTAAATGATGTGTTTCCTTTGGATTTGAAGCTAACTCGATTGTTTCGCATGCAGTTGAAGCTATATTATGTATAGCACAAATATCTGAAGCTAAACCATTTAGTTCGCAAGGATTTGAAGCTAAACCACGTGTATCCCACGAATTTGATCCTAAATCATGTGTTTCGCATGCATTTGAAACTTAATCATGGGTTTTGCATGGATTTGAAGCTACCACGTTTGATTCGCCTGCAGTAGATGCTGAATCATGTAAATCACAAGTATTTGAAGCTAAACCATTTATTTCGCATGGATTTCAAGATAAACCTTCTTCTTCGCATGAATTTGAAGCTGACTCGATTGTTTCGCCTACATGAGTTGATGCTAAATCATGTGATTCGTTTTGGATTTGAAGCTAACTCGTTTGTTTCGCATGCAGTTGAATCTAAATCATGTATATCACCAGTATTTGAAGGTAAAACATTTGATTCGTATGGATTTGAAGCTGACCCTTCTACATCGCATTGATCTGAAGCTAAATTATGTGTTTCGCTTGGATTTGAATGTAACTCATATGTTTCGCATGCAGTTGAAGCTATATCACTTATATCGCAAGTATTTGATGCTAAATCATTTGTTTCGCACGTATTTGAAGCTAAGCCTTCTACATCGCATAGATATCAAGCTAAATCATGTGCTTCGCTTGTATTTGAAGCTAACTCGTTTGTTTCGCAAGCAGTTGAAGCTAAATCATGTATCTCACAAGTATTTCAAGCTAAAC
Source organism: Megalopta genalis (assembly GCF_051020955.1). Lineage (NCBI taxonomy): Eukaryota > Metazoa > Arthropoda > Insecta > Hymenoptera > Halictidae > Megalopta > Megalopta genalis. Next base: position 294 of record NW_027476516.1, on the reverse strand, counting down.
CATTTGTTTCGCACTGATTTGGCGCAAATCCTTCTACTTCGCATCGATTTGAAATTAAATGATGTGTTTCCTTTGGATTTGAAGTTAACTCGTTTGTTTTGCCAGCATTTGATGCTAAATCATGGATATCGACAAGCATTAGAAGCTAAACCATTTGATTCGCATGTATTTGAAGCTAAATCAACTACTTTGCATGAATTTGACGCTAAATCATTTGTTTCGCACGTATTTGACGCTAAATCATTTGTTTCGCACGCCTTCTACTTCGTATTGATTTGAAGCTAAATCATGTGT